>NW_019154087.1:63083857-63213549 GCF_002288905.1 Enhydra lutris kenyoni | reverse complement strand
GGGGAGGGGCCTGTTGTAGTGATTCTCAAGTGTCTTTGCCCCGGGCGGAGTTGCACCGCCCTTACCAGGGGCCGGGCTGAGTAATCCGCTCGGGTTTGCTTTCGGGAGCTTTTGTTCCCTGAGCGCTTTCCGTAGAGTTCCGGAGGGTGGGAATGAAGATGGCGGCCTCCCAGTCTCCGGCCCGGAGGAGCCGAGAGCCCGGGGCCCCACTCCTCAGTGCGCCCTCAGAGAACAGCGCCGATTTACTCCCGTCACCCTGCCTCCGGCCGCGCTCCGAGCTGACCGAGCCTGCGACCGGTTCAAGGTAACCCCGAGCTTAGAGCTTACTCCTCGGCTCTGTCTCTGTAGCCGGCTTCCCTGTTCTAATACTTGTAAGCTCTGCGACACTCAGACACCCCTGATCCTTCTGTGACCCTGCGGGACCTGAGGCCACACTGACCCTGCGTGGGCTTCACCCCGGTTAAGCCTCTGGAGCGATGTCCCTCAGCGGAACAGACTTTTAAAAGTCCCGATTTTGTGCTCCGTTGCTCCGCCGCTTGCCGGGAGCCGGCCCGTCCCCCCGCGGTCTATCTTCCCGTCGCTTTGGATTCACTTCTCCGCCAGTCCTACCTTTCAGAAAGTGGTTGATTTTTTGTTTCTAGAGTTGCTGTTCTTCTTCTCTTCGATCTCCCGTTGGATTTGTAGGTGTTTGCAATCTTTAGATAAGCTATCTAGCTGATCTCCCGCTACCTGAAGTAGTCTCAGCCTGCTACTTCTCCGCCATCTTGACTCCTCCTCCCAGACTTGTTTATTTTTATAAATATATTAAGAAGTTGACACAGAACTGCCAACTTTATTTTTAAGTAAGAACATTGCACTCTACACTCAAAAGATGTCATTCCACTGTCTCCTGATCATAACTGTCCAATGAAGAATTGTCTTCCTCCACTGAGTGTGATGTGTTGTTTTGCTCTGATTGTTTTCAATATAATTACCTTCACATTTGATTGTCAGAAGTTTGAATGTGATAGGGCACCTGGGTGGCTCAGTTAAGTTAAGCATCCGAGGGACGCCTGAGTGGCTCAGTGGGTTGAGCCTCTGCCTTCGGCTCAGGTCGTGATCTCAGGGTCCTGGGATCGAGTCCCGTGTCGGGCTCTCTGCTCAGCGGGGAGCCTGCTTCCCCTTCTCTCTCTGCCTGCCTCTCTGCCTACTTGTGATCTCCCTCTCTCTGTCAAATAAATTAAAACAAAACAAAAAAAAAAGTTAAGCATCCGACTCTTGGTTTCGGCTCAGGTCAGGGGAAGTCAGCTTGGGATTTTCTCTCTCTCTCTCTCTCCTTCTGCCCCTCCCTTGCACATGTACATGCTCTCTCTCTCTAAAATAAATCTTAAAAAAAAAAAAAGTTTGAATATGATGTGCTAGGAGTGATTTTCTTTGTATCTATCCTATTTAGGATTCATTGTCATTTCTCTCACTTCGTCTAGTTGAAACAGAAAATGTAGGTTACATCTTTTGATATTTTCACACTGTCTGATACTGTTGTTTTGTTTTGTTTTACCTTTCTCTGCTCTTCAAATTGGATACTTATAAATTAATCTATATTCAAGATCATTGCCTCTCTCCTGTCATCTACGTTTTAGTGTTAGGGTCATCTAGTGAAAGTTTTCTTCACATATTTTCACATATGTTATTTTTTAGTCCTAGAATGACCACTTGGTAGTTTTATTTCCTTTTCCTCCCTCCCTCTCTCTTTCTTTCTCTCTCTCCCCTTTCCTCCCTCTCTCCCTCTTCTTCTTCTTCTTCTCTCTCTCACACACACACACATACACACACTTACACACATACTTTTCTCTAATTCTGCCAAGATGTCCTATCTGTATATTCGTTATTTGCAATAAAACAATAATGGAACACGGTTTCATACCCATTAAGATGGCTATTATCAAAGCAGACAAGGATGTGGATAAATTGGAAACACCATACTCCTACTGGGAATGTAAAATGGTACAGCTGCTTTGGAATTACTATTCTTCAAAAGGTTATATACAGAGTTACCATATTACCAAGGAATTCCACTTTAGGTATACACCCAAGAGAAATAAAAACATGTCCACAGAAAAAAATTACACATGAATAGTCATAGCAGCATTATTCATAATAGTCAAAAAGTGAAAATAATCCAAATGCCCACCAACTGATAACTAGACAAACAAAATATGGTCTATCCAAATAATGGAATATACTCAGCCATAAAAAGGAATGGAGCATTGATAGATGCTACAAGGATGAACCTTGAAAAAAGTATTCTAAGTGAAATAAGTCAAACACAAAAGATCATATATCCTATGGTTCATATGTCCAGAATATGCAAATCCATAGAGGTAGAAAGCAGATTACCAGCTGGCCTACGGCTGAGAGGAAAGGATGGCGACTATTAATGTGTATGGGGTTTCTTGTAAGGGTGATGGAAATGTGGTGATGGTTGAACAACATTGTGAATATACTAAAAACCACTGAACCGTATACTTTAAATGGGTGAATTGTGTAGTATATGAATTATATCTCAATAAGGTGTTAGGAAAAGAGACAGCAAGATTGAGAGAGAGAAACCATCGACTACTATCACTATTATTCTATATATGAAAAGATTATTTTAACATTAAAAAAGGCAGTAAGAACCTAAGAATAGAAAAATAAGGACTGTTCATAAAATTGAAATAAATTTATCTTTAGGGAAAATATTCATCACATTAATTTCTCTTCTTTATCACAGATGAGTATTTTGAAACTACTGATATATTTAGCTAAGGTCTCTGCCAATTTCAAATTCTACGATTCTAGAATTCCCATGATCTTCCCCTAATGCAGTAAGAAGCCTAGCTCCCTCTCTAGGGTTCTCCTGCACCATGGGTTCCATTGCCCCATTTAAGGAACTCTCCACCTCTTGTGGCCACTTTCCTCTTCAAGGTCCCTTCTCACTACCCTCATGACCCTTATCTTTCCACAGGGTGATTCTGGAGGACCTCTGTCATGTCATATTAACGGTGTATGGACCCAAATAGGACTGGTAAGCTGGGGATTAGGCTGTGCTAAATCTCTCCCTGGAGTCTACACCAGTATTATCTACTATCAAAAATGGATTGAGACCACTATCTCAAGAGCAGAGGTCTTAGATGCCAATATTTTGGACTTCTCTGACTTCCTGAACCTTACTGTACTGCTCTCTCTGGCTCTCCTGGGACCCTTCTATGCCTTTGGGGCTAACATTTTACCAGGAGAGTAGACAGTATAGCTAAAGCCACTGGCCAAGTATAGGGTTGGGGTTGGAACACCTAGAGATTAAGCCCCAGGAGCAGAGAACTCACAGGAGAGTCACTGGGAACCCGGGATCACTTCATTAAAAGAATTAGAAATTACTTTTGTTTCAAGGTTCTTTATTCTGAAAGTATGTTTTAGTGGTTGGAATGTGAATAGCTGAGAAATGAGACTGCCGGTTTTGTGCATGGCATTCTTTGTCCCTGACTATAAATCTTACAAGGCAAGAAAGGTGCTGTCTACAAATAAGTAATTATGGACACAGATAAAATGGCTACTGGAGAAGCAGGCAAGAAAGGAAGTATCTGTGAAGGCAAAAGGGGTTAGTCCTCAAGGAAATATATTAAAAGCTGACTTTGGGGGCACCTGGGATTCAGTCCCATATTGGGCTCCCTGCTCAGAGGGGAGTCTGCTTCTCCCCTTCCCTCTCCTTGCTGCTACCCCCACGCTTGTGCGCTCGCTCTCTCTCTCTCTCAAAAAGAAATAAATTTAAGAAAAAAAAGAGTTTACTTTGGGTCCATGGTTTTCATTATCGGCTTCTTACCTTGTCTATATTCCTCACTTCCTCTACTATCCTACATTTTGCCTCTGCAAGGGATCAAATTAAAAATGTGTATGTATAATTCAGCTCTGTGTTTTTCTGAAATTTTAACATTTTGAAATACCAATGTGACCTATTACCAAGAAATGGATTAATGCCATGATCTCAAGAACTGAGGTTCTCAGGTTTCAATAATCCGGACCTGCCCAGGTTGTTTAATGTTACTCCAATAATAAAATACTTCAAATGTTTAATAAGGACAGGGTAACATACCTTGCTTAACTAGCATGCTTCTTTTTGTTAATCCATCCCATGACCTACTATTTTCTACTTTACCTAGGCTTCCAGGAGCTCAGAGCTAAGTTAAATACTCAATTTCAGTCATTATCTTTATCCTAGATAATTGAGTGTAATCCCATTCACATCCCTTTTTATTTAAATCATCCTTCATTTCTCATCTGAGTGAACGTAAGTTTTATTGCATCTGTGTCTTTCGGAGTAAGTCAACTTTCAAAAAACAACTTTTTGGATAAACAAACACCTTTAATAGGAAATGAGAGTAGGTTTGGAAACTTAAAATCCTTGCTAGCTGTTAACCCCATCTCTCTTCTGGACTGCCACTGCCACCCACACCCTTTCCCTCACTCACACCTATGCTCAATGCCACTTACTCTCCACAGCATTCAGACAAGTGTTTTCTAAAAATAAAGATTAAAAAAATAATAAAGATTTTTAAATACATTTCTCCCCCCATTTTCCCTGCTTCAGCACTTCAAAGACATCTCCCTTGCTCAGAGGGTAAAGACCAAAGTCCTTAAGAGGACTGACAAAGCCCTGCAGGCTCTGATGCGCGCCTGCTTCTTCAGCCTCCGGGCACCCTGCTCTCCACGTTTTCAATTCTTCAAATGTTTCAAATCCCCTCTCAGCACAGGGCTTCTGCATCTGCTATTCCCACTCCCCTACCGCCTTTGCCTACTTAATTCCTACTGTGCCTCCGATCTCAACTCACCCTTTACTTCCTCAAGGAAGCTGTGCCCAACTCTCCCGAGCAGATCAAAGCCGCCAGTATATATCCTCATAGCATTATGGAGCCCTCTTTTGTAGGACTCAACACAGCTGTTAATAGATTATTCATCTGTGTAATTATCTAGTTGAAGTACGTTTGACTTACCAAAATGAAAGAATTTTTGTTTTTGCCAACCACTGTATCCTAGTTGCAGTAAATACTTGAACAAATGAATGAATGAATAATAATCACTCAACCTCTTTGTTTCCCCAACTAAGAACATGGGTATTTTGTTCAGGAGGTCGCCCAGAACCTGACAAAAGGTCTTACACAAAATAGACCTTCAAATATTAGTTAAATAAAAGAAGGAAAGAACGTTTCAGTCTCGTTCCCTTTCTCGTCTCTCTCCAGTTGTAACAAACAAAGGAGAGAAAAGAGCACGTACAATAGGCCAACTGGAAGGTTTCTGTAGGCAAGAATTTAAATTAGGCAACCACTGGAAAGACATAAAGGGCAAAGCAAAATGGCAATTGAGAAAAAAGAACAAAAGAGAAAAAAGGGGCAAGAAAGGAAATAGAGGAGAAAGGAAAGACTAAAATTAAAACAAACAGGAAGAGAAAGCACACAAAAGTATGGGCCAGGACAACACAGCACGAGGACATAAAGAAGGTCAAGAAGGCCAAAACACTGCTTCCTATCATTTCTCCAGACTCTCAAGAAGACCTGCTCTGCAGCATGGGATCTGGCAAAATTCTTCTCATGAATCAAGACGTGAAACTTAAAACTTCTGGAGGGACCAGACCATTCAAGGGGAAAGAACAAGATAATGAAAGAAGAGGACCACATGACCTCACTGTCCTGGCCACTACTGGCTGGATGGACCAGGGATAGGCAAGTCCCTGCTTGAAGAGCTGCCCAGAGGTGATGGGGCAGGTGGCCTAAACCTTACCTGCCAGATGCACTCAGCGTCGGACAAGCCAACAGATCCCTTCTCCTGGGAAGTGTGAATACACATCATATAGGATTCAGCAAGCACTCAACAGTACTCAGTGCCCCCGGTGTTCCAGGCACCATTCTGGCCACTGAGGATGCAGTATGTTCAACACGCCAAGCCTGCCTTCAAGGAGCTTACATTCCAGTGGGCGAGAGGGACAATAATCAAATGGAAAATAAATGTTTATTATAATGTCACGTATGGGAAAGTCTGATAAAAATAAAAGAGAAGCAGCAGATAGAGTATCACAGTGGGGGATCCCACTTTAGATAGGGTGGTCAGGGAAATTTCCCTTTGAAGTCGATCTTATATAGAGGCCTGCATAAAGGAGGATAGAAACAAACAAACAAACAAACAGACAAACCTGAGAAAGAACTTTCCAGGTAGATCGAATAGAGTAAAAGGTTCTGAGTTAGAAGTATGCTAGGTGTGTATGTGAGGAAGAACAGAGAGGTCAGTGCAATGCTGGAACACTGTGGGCAAAGAGGGAGAAGGGGATGAACTGAGACCAGAGAGGGTGCCAAAGGCAGGTCCTATGGAGTCTGGAAGACCCCGGTAAGGACTCTGAATTTTATTCTCAGTGCAACGAGAAGGCATTGGAGGGCTAAGACCAGGGGAGTGATGAAAGAAGAGAAGAATAGAAAATCCCATACCGCAGCACATGGGAGTATGAGGAGGCTATGAGGGGGGTAGGTTAACAGAGAGGGGGTTCAAATGGCAGCAGATTTAGACAAAAAGCAGAGGGAATAAGAATCTTATACCAAAGTACTATTGAGCAAAACATGAGGGCTGCGTACAGTATCCTGGAGCATCAATGAGGAAGGTTGGATTCCATAAGGCTGTGTGCTGTTGTCTACCCTAGTCCCCATCTGCACTACCCTTACAATAGAGCCCCACAAACCAGGGTGAAGAAAAGCACAAGCCCAGGTTTCTTACCATCTACTTTGTAATTCATCATTAAGACACCAACCTAACTTCCCATTTGTCTTTTTCCCTTGTTACCCAGACCAATGTTCTTCTCCTCCCTTCATCCCACTTTTATCTTCAGCCCTCGTTTTATCTGCCCTCTATCCTGTTATACCCTTCTCTCATAAACCTCAACCCCCTTATTTTTGTCTACTGATTTAAGAAAAAGAGGCAGTAAATATCTAAAAAGTAGACTGAAAGGACCCTAGGAAATGGTTTTAAAATTTAACTGGAAATGGGTGAACTATATGATGTGTGAAATATATCTCAATAATGCTATTTTTAAAAAACAGGGAAATTTTTCTTCTGTTTAAATTAAACAAAAATGATTCATCTGTAATGTATTTAGGACTCTAGGATCTTCTAAATAATTCTTTAACTGTATTTTTTTTTTTTAAAGTTCAAACTAACTACATACATTTTTTGTTTCAAATGCTAACACACAAAATGTAAAGCTTAACCCAGTATGAAACAGCAACTGGAATACATTACCAGAGGGGGTAAAAATCAATAAACATTTGTATTCACACAACTAAAATGTCAAGTACTTACTGGTAACAAATTTAGTCAATGACACCACAAGTGACTAAATGGGGAAGAAATAAACAGGGACATCTTTACACTCTATTTTGGAGGGGGGCTCAGCAGCATTTCTGCTTTAAAAATCAATTTTAATTTGTAGAATACTTTATTCCTTGGAATATCTGATTTATGCTCCAATTTTCACTTTCACATCTTGAGGAATTTAACTAAGGTGGGATTTAAGGTCACATTTAACAAATAAAGCTGTACACTAAGGCTGCTGAAAATCCAATCAGCAATTTTTTTCCCCTAAAAGTGGGGGAAAAATTATATAGCTATTTCCAGATCTTCTATTTATATGACAAATGGACTATTTCAAGTAATCACCCATTTTTCCTTTATTTCACTAAATTGTGAAGTCACCCTCAAAATGTGGGGACATTATGGAAAAAGAATTCAAAATAATAAAATGTGGAGGTTGTACTTTGAGATTATTTCGACAGTGACTCTTTTATCTTTTCAGATGTTTGACTTAATTCTGAAGCTATACTATTCTCCCCACATTTGACTATGCATAGTTTATTTATATACTGGAAATCAGCTACCTGAGAATTTTATTAAACAAATGCCTTCTTCAGAAAAGGGAGGAAGAGGAAGGAGTCACTCAAAATAACCAGAGGTTAGACTGATTATATTCCCTACTCTCAACATTAAGAGAAAAAGTTCTCGGTCGTAAGAATAAAAAAGACTGAAATATTTAATAAGAAATTCTAATTGTCATTCAGGATAATCACCCTTGACTGACCCAAATTCTCTCCATGGCATCGTCTACCATGTAAGTGTTCACTTTCTCTCTCCATGTGGTTGGAAGAGAGTGACTGGGGTCTGGTCCTGTGGCACGTGACACCTAGCCCACACTACCTTGTTCCATAATTAACTATGAACACCCAGGAGTAAAAAGAGTAATACAGGATTAGGGCCTAGGGCTCCAAAATGCTAAAAGCTTCTGATTTTAGTGAAAATTAGTGAGAAGAGGATAGATTCTAGATGCAGTTGGGTAAAAATGAGATAATACTTTGATTGGATTTAGATATGATGTGATGGATTGGATGTGGATGATGATGAGAATGGTAACTGGGATACAAAGATAGGAAAGAGAAGGACCTGAAAAGAGAAATCAAGAATGATTCTTAGGTTACTGGCCTCAGAATGGTCATACTATTAAATGAAATAAGGAAGGATGGAAGAAGAACAGATTTGAGGGGCTACCTAATCCAGTGGTAGGCTGAATTTCCCCAAGGATGTCAATGTTGTAATCCCCAGAATCTATGACTATGTGACCTTACCTGGTTAAAAAAAAAAAAAAACAACTTCCATACATAATTAAGTTAAACATTTTGAGATGGAGAAATTATGCTAGATTATCTGGGTGAGCCCCACAGAATCACAAATTTTCTTGTAAAACAAATGCAGGAGAGTCAGAATCTGAGGTGTTTACTCCACTATGCAGAAGACATAAGGACTGAAGCAGAAGGAAGGGAGGAGCAAAAAGATGCTATGCTGCTGGAACTGAGGACAGAGCCCGGGGCTACAAGTCAAGGAGTGTGGTCAGCCTCTAGAAGTTAAAAAAGGCAAAGGCACGATTCTCCCCTAGAGCCTGAAGACGGAACGCAGACTTATAACACCTTAATTTTAGCCCAGTGAAACTGATTTCAGACTTGTGACCTCCAGAACTGTGGGACAAGAGATTCATGTTGTTTGAAGGCACTAAAGTTTTACTAATTTGTTACAGCAGCAACAGGAAAGGAATACATTCATCTCAGACTTGAGAAGCCTATTAAATAACCCAACTAACAATGCCAAGCAGGCAGTCTGGAGCTCAGAGAGGGCAAGACTAGACAAACAGACACACAAGAATGTTTAAAATATGGACCCTCTTATCCACACCCCTCTAACCCTACACGCCAAAGAAAATTGAAGATGTTCAGGCATTCCTAGATTTATTCATAGAACCTGCAGAATGTTGTAAGTAGCCAGAAGGCAGCTTATTCTAACCCTGATCAGAAGACTGTTTCCTCCCTAAGGAGGAGGAAACCAAGTAACTCCTCATTTTAAAAAAAAAAAAAAAAAAAACTTTAAAAATTTGTTTCCCAATACTGTTTATTTAAAAAGAGAGAGAAGCACCTGGGTGGCTCAGCAGGTTAAGCATCTACCTCTTGATCTCCCCTCAGATCTTGATCTCAGGGTCGTGAGTTCTGGCCCCAGTAATAGAAATGTTACAGAAATATCTAACATAGAAAGTTCAAATCCTCCATGTAACCACTGTAAACCACTGTATTCATCACTACCACCTTTTATACTCCTCACGCTTAAGGATGTGGTCAAGATGCCTCTGACTTCTTTTTAACTGTTTACTCAGATGTACAGTTGTACTTTTTTTTTTTTTAACCTTGCTTTAAAAAAAATTGAGGGGCACCTGGGTGGCTCAGTGGGTTAAGCCTCTGCATTCAGCTCAGGTCATGATCCCAGAGTCCTGAGATCAAGCCCCACACCGGGCTCTATGCTCAGCGGGGAGCCTGCTTCCCCCTCCCCCTCTGCCTGCCCTGCCTCTCTGCCTATTTGTGATCTCTCTAAATAAAATCTTTAAAAAACAAAACAAAACAAAATAGAGCTTGCTTTTCAAAATTAGCTTACAATAACACAAAGCTGTGGTTACAACCTACAAAGCCTCAGAGTTGAGAGATATTGGATTCATTTTATTAATAATTCCATGTAATTAGGCTAGATAAAAAGACACGGTAACAGCTGATCAAAGAAATTTTCTGTCAAGGAATTTTTTAAAATAATGCAAACATTTAGCTTTAAAAACTAAAATCACTAGATCATCTTCAAAGGCAAGTATTTGAATGTCAGGAGAAATCTCCTATCCCCCTGTGAGTTCAATGAAGCTATTTTTACTTCTGAAATAGAGACCTAACAACCTAACATAAAGGACCTTGCAGAGACAGTATTTAAAAAATGCATTTTTTTCCACATTCTTTTGTCCAGAAGCTGCTGAGTTGGTCATAAGGAAAAATATGTTAGCTCCCTAAAAGAGGCCAAATAAATGGCTAGATCTAAAATGGATACATTTTAAAACTTCTGAAAGCAGGTCACAGAAAGCAAAACAAAACGAATGTCAACCTACCTTTCTTTGCAGCTCATCAGGCCTAACCAAGCTCTTCCAAGAAAGAACGATCCCTTGAGCATCACAATAGGAGCTCCCTTGCTGTTGGATCATGCTGAAAACTGTACACAGTCAGTGGGGCGCCTGGGTGCCTTAGTCCGTTAGGCTTCCGACTCTTGTTTTCAGCTCAGGTAATGATCTCAGGGTTGTGAGATCAAGCCCCTCGTGGAGCTCTGCTTGTCCCCTTTCCCCTCCTCTCTGCCCCTCCCCCATTCACGCGGTGCTCTCGAATCTTTAAAAAAAACCTGCACAACTTTGCACAATATTTTTCATCAAGTGTTTGAATCTCTTTAAGTGGAAAACATCTACCAAATACCGTGTGAATTCATAAAATAGGCTCTAGAAAAATCTTTCTTGGACAAACACTGTTTTTCCAGTCATGAAAATAAGCTAAGCATACAGGATAGATCTGGGAATTCCCAGGAAAAAAAGGTCCAAGGCCCCATTAAGAAATCTGAGCTTTAAGGGGAGGATACAAGGTACGAAGTGCTGGGGAATAACAAGGTCAATTTACATTTTAGAAAAATCACTTTGATGGATGTGTAGAGAATGAATTACAAAAATGCAAGTATGGAGGCAGAGAAGCTAGGTACAAGGCTGTTGCGAATGGTGAAAAATACCTGGACCGGGATGGCAGCTGCGAGGACAGAGAAGAGGACCAAGTCAAGGACTACATAGGAATGTATGTTCAATAGAATTTGGTAAGAGATGATTTAAAAATGTAAGTAATCGTGGTAGGGGAGGAAGTTAAGAACTTTACCTAGGTTTCAGGGTGAGAAATATAGATTAAAAACATCAAGAGTCTATTAAAAAAAAAAAAGAAATCCAAACAGACACATTATATTTTTACATTGTTCATTTATTAAATAAGCCAGTTGAGAGAATCAGAATATATTCCAAAAGCTCAATGGGCCAATTTCTAGTTACTTATTAGTTACAGAAAGTTCATGAAAAAATAACACACAAAATCCTAAAACCCAAGTTTCTGCCATGGTTCCAGTCTGCTCACACTAGCGAACATTTTAAAGAGGCTGTGGTAAACGATGTTGTTCCTAAGGACTCACAGCCCTCCCTGGAGAAGGATTATCCACCCATGGAAGGTGCCAGGTGACTTGCGGGGGCCTTCTGCAGAAAGATTACACTTCCCTATACCACTAACACTGTTGGCCAAAGAAATATGAGTAAAAGTAATATAAGCTACTTCTGAATAAAAGTTTTAAGAGGTGGCACATGATTTGTGTTCTTTTTCCCAGGTAGGTTTTGCTCCTTCAGCCAGGATCCCAGAATGAAGAAGACAAGAGAGGCTGAGCTATACCTCACCAACTGAATATAATTGTTACAGGATACTGAGCTTTAGAGATTGTTGATAACCACAGCATTAACAACAAAATACGACAAATGTGTCTAACAAGTAACAATATAAGTTTATTTCCCCTCTTCCAGCTGAATTTTTCTGTTGATTTGCTAAGAAATCAGTGGATAGTTTAAAAAAAAAAAAAAAAAAAAGTTGGCCCAAGTATCCCAAAACTAAAAGAACATTTAAACTGGAAGGAAACTTGATAGTCTGTTACAGCAAACTTTTTCCATAAAGGTCTAGAAAGCAAATATGTTAGGTTTGTGGACCACATGACTGTCAGAACTACTCAGCTCTGAAGATAGAGCACAAAGGCAGCCACAGACAATATGCAAATGAATGAGCATGGCTGTGTTGCAATAAAACTTTATTTATAAAAACAATGAGTCAAATTTGGCCCACAGAAATATAGTTTCCAGATCACTGGCCTAAATCCTTCATACTGTCAATGATGAATCTGAGACCCAGAGAGATTAAATCAAGGTCATACAACTGGCTAGCTGCAATTTGAGCATCAGAATGCAGTCTCCTAAATCTAGTCCTCTAGAAAAGGTTCTGCTGGGTCACAAGGTGGAAATGACATATACAGGAAAGTATAAGGCAGAGAATGCTAAGGGTGGTTTTGATTATATTAAGTAACTTTCAACAGTTTAGTTACAAATGAGGATTTGCCTTTCAAGTGCTTATGGCTTTCAAAAAACAAATGAAAATCATAAGATTGAATAGGTGAACAAATGATAAATTAGCCAATGCCTGAAAAATGATCTTCACAGGAAACACAATTATATACCTCCTTCCTATTATCATGTCCTCACTTTATCAATCACTTAACAACAGGACAACATTTGCTATGATCATTGCAATCCAACTCATCTTAAGGATTTTTTTTTTTAAGGGCATAATATGAGCAACAAATACACTAGACCAGTAGGCAATTATTTCACATGGTATTTTAAATTTATTTCTTAAAGTAATACTCATTGGAGGAAACTCAAACAATACAGAAATATATACAATGACACACTCTATGCCCTCATCAATTCTACTCCCCAGAGTTTTAACACATGACTGATTTATATCAATCCCAACAGTGCCAACTGTGCAATCAAACTTTCTCTTGGGACACCTGGGTGACTCAGTCAGTTAAGTATCTGCCTTTGGCTCTCAGGTCATGATCCCAGGGTCCTGGGACTGGGTCCTGGGATTGAATCCCACATCCAGCTCCTTGATCAGTGGGGAGCTTGCTTCTCCCTCTGATTGCTGTTCCCCCTGTTTATGTTCTTTCTCTCTCTCTCAAATAAATAAATAAAATCTTAAAAAAGAAAAAAAAAAAAGCTACTTTCTCTTTCAATAACAGGAAGAATATGGAGTTCCCCTGGCCAGATATACCTTAGAAATCGTGTTTTTTTTAAAAAGGAACAGAGAGATTAAGGATTGTCTATGGCCTGAAACTGAGAAAAGCATGCTGCCTATGCAGGATTTACATGGAGGGTCTTGACCCCAGCACAGTAACCCAATGAATGAGACTCCTGGAATGTTTTGATAATGTGTACGATACACAAACACTTCAAAACGAGTAACAATGTCCACACCTTCTCTTTTGGTATTAATTGGGAAAACTTGGCTAACTTGCTGATAAAAGGACAATGAGATTTTTAAAAAATTCATACTTGAGTAATGTCAGTGAAAATGGCAGAGTAAGGAGCTCCAAAAGTCTGTCCTCTGTAAAATCAATTTTAAAAACCTGGCAGAAACTGGCAGAACCAACTCTTTGGGAACTCTGGAAACTAACCAAAAGCTTGCAACATCTTATTGCACCTAAGTCCAGTGAAACACTTAAAAACAATCTGAACTTTGGTTAAAGTAACAAGCTTTGTAACACTTTAACTTACCCTGGCTCCATCCTCCATTCTCCAACTCAATGGGTAGCCTTGAAAAATAGCTTGTCTTCCTAGTACCAGTATCAAAAAGGGTTTAAAAAAAAAAGGGGTAGAATAGACCCTCATTCACTAATTGTAAGGCAGTGGACCCTTGAACAACATGAGGGTTTAGGATGCCAACCCTTCGTGCAGTCAAAAATCCACACAGAATTTCTGCCTCCCCCAAAACTTAACTATTAAAAGCCTACTGTTGACTAGAATCCTTACTGATAAGTCTATTAATATATAGTATGTTACATGTACTACATACTGTATTCTTACAATAAAGTAAACTAAAGAACGTTACTGAGAAAATACATTTATAGTACTGCACTGATCAAAAAACACCTGTGTTGTTCAACAGTCAACTGTAAAATGGGTGCCTTGAAAGACCAGCACAAAAGACTTGCCTTTATCTTGCTTAACTCAGAACTCTCTAAGTGCTAAAAAGTGGCTAGCTGGAGAAGTCTGTTGAAAATATTTACAGGTAAATAAATATATTTGTTGCTGCTATATGGGACAATGGCTAACAGTTGGGGGAAACAGACTAACCAAAGACATTGGGAGGAAAGCCTGGAGAATAAAAAGCTTTGGGGAGTAAGGACTTTGAAAAGCTCCTCCATATTCCTGGGAATCTAGAAAGCCCTGTGCATTCCCCAGGGCTGGGGGGAAGGGGAGCACAGGCTCAGAAAAGATCTGAGAAGGCCCTAAACTCCCATCTCAGGCTGATCTTCAGCAGGAAATGAAGGCTACAGCAAGTTGTACACTGCCTGGCTGGGCCTTGAGGGTATGCTGTGATACACCCACAGAGCCCACTGCAAAGACTGGGAGATGGGGGCAGTTATTTAAGGGAAATTATCCAATCACTAACTGACCACTAAGGTAATGAAACAGGATACTTCAGTGCCACACATCACGAAGAATAAATACTTTAGGGCGCCTGGGTGGCTCAGTGGGTTGAGCCTCTGCCTTCGGCTCAGGTCATGATCTCAGGTCCTAGGATGGAGCCCCGCATCGGGCTCTCTGCTCAGCGGGGAGCCTGCTTCCTTCTCTCTCTCTGCCTGCCTCTCTGCCTACTTGTGATCTCTGTCTGTTAAGTAAATAAATAAAATCTTAAAAAAAAAAAGAATACATACTTTACAAAATGAGTTCAAAAAAGTCACTAAACAAACAATACCCAAAAGAAGCAGTAATAATCAACTTTGTGGCAGGAGAAGAATCTGATTTCCAGCACTGCTGCATTGTAATATTCAAAATGTCCAGTTTTCCACCAAAAAATTACAAGAAATACAAAGAAACAAGAAAACATGGCCCACACACAGGGCGGGGGGCGGGGGGGTGGAGGCAACAATCTAGAATATAAATAGTTCCTGCGGAAGCACAGACACTGGACTTACTAGACACTTTAAACCAGCTATTTTCAAGATGTTCAAAGAGCTAAAGATACTGCTAACAGAATGAAAAAATTAGCTACAGACTAGGAGAACTATCTTCAAATCTCACATGCAGCAAAAGATTTGAATGCAAAATATATGAAGAACTCTTAAAAACTCCACAATATGAAAACAACCAACCTAATTTTAAAATGTACAAAGACGATATATGGATATCAACTAACCACATGAAAAGATGCTCAACATCATTATCCATTAAGGAAATGCACATTAAAGCCACAATGAAATACTACTATACTACCAGAAGACCAAAAACAAATAAGAAAAACCTGCCAATACCAAGTGCTGATGAGGATGTGGAACACATGTAATTCCCATACATACAGCAATAATGCAAAATGGTACAGCCCCACTCTGGAAAACAGCTTGGCAGTTTCTTATAAAGTTAAACATACATTTACCCTATGAGCCAGCAAACTGGTATCTAGGTACTTACACTAGGAAAATAAAAATTTCTACACAAAAAACTATGCATGAATATTTATAGCAGCTTATTCAAAATATTCAAAAACTGAAAACAACTTAAATATCCTTCATTAGGTAAATGGATAAATAAACTGTGGTACATTCACAGAATTCTACTCAGTAGCAACAGGGAACAGACTACTGATACAATATAACAATACAAATGAATTTCCAGGACATTGTGTTGGGTGAAAGGAGCCAGTCTCAAAGGTCAGATTCATTATGCTTCCATTTATACCATATTCTGGAGAAGGTAAAACTACAGACACAGAAAAATAGATCAGTGGTTGCCAGGGGCTAGGGTGTAGGGAAAGTCTGAATGTAAGGGGCAGCACAGGCATTTCAAGGTGATGAAAGCATTCTTTATCCTGACAATGGGGGTAGTCTCATGAATCTATACATGTATTCAAATTCATAGAAGTATGTACCCCCAAAAAAGTCAATTTTATTGTATATAAATTTTTTTTTAAGATTTTATTTATTTGAGAGTGAGAGAGAGAGAACATGAGACACAGAGAGCACAAGCGAGAGCTAGCACAAGCAGGAAGAGGGGCAGAGTGAGAAGCAGACACCCTGCTGAGCAGGGAGTCAGACCAGACCTACTGGAGGTTGGGCCCCAGGACCTGGGGATCATGAGCTGAGCCGAAAGTAGACTCTTAATTGACTGAGCCACCCAGGCACCCCCATATATAAATTCTTAAATTAAAGGAGAAAAAAGGACTGCAGGGGTTCAAAACTCAGCTCCACTTAATTTCTCTTTGCCTCAATCTTCTCATCTGAAAAACAGAATCTGACTTTGTGTTATTAGGGGGATTATGAGTTCTTGGCATATATTAAGCACCGAACAGTGACTGATAAATAAAATATTTTGTTCAAACATGCCAAAAAGTTGATACTTTTTAGAGACCTACTACGGGAGTTAAGAAATCTAGTTTTCAATTAAATAAGCAAAGAACTAAAGAATATTGGAATTAAAACCCATAATTCCACATTATCATTAAACATTCTCTGGAAACCTACGAAGTGATTAATACCAAATCATCTTCAGCAAAGTGTGAACCTGGGTAAAACCTCTGAACATGAGCCACTCTACTTTAGGGGCTCAAACTTTGTCCTGTTTTCTGAAACAGTAACTACACTGCACTACTGAACTGGGCAAAAGCATATGACTGAACACAAGACTATTATACCTACCTTCTTGATAAAAAAACTGGACACTGCAGAAAATAGTTTCCTAATAATTGTACTCAAAATATTCATTGTAATGTTAAATGTAATTACATCTCCCAATCATCATTTTCGGAAAACACTTCAATTTCCTGCTATTTCCCCAAACGGCTAATAAAGACCCCTGGCTCTTAAACATCAACAGGGCACAGTTTGGGTTTTTACCCGAACCTGTGTTCCCTTGAACTGCAATTCTAAGACCCCAGATAAATGCTTTTGTTTTATTTCGGTGCTTCCCCTCTCCTCAGTGAACAAAAGTTTACAGAATCCTTCTGCTCAAGGAGCTACTGAAAGGTTTGTTCCAAGTACTACATTAAGAACTCATCATTCTACACTAACAGCAAATTGCTCTAATTAAGACTTACTACCAAATGTTCCGTACCACCGCCCCTCTCCTGGGAGGCTGTCAAACGCAAACTCCTCCTCCCACGTCAGGTAGAGTGTGCAGCACTGAACCTGCTGCTTGCTTTGACGCCCTGCACGCCATCCGTCACTTGCCCGGCCAGTCACTCCTTCCTCAGGGGCCTGTGGCTTTCAGGCAGCAGCGGCGGCTGTAAGTAAGGGTGACTCCTGTTTTCCCAGTGTCACTCTTCTTAGCTGAAAATCAGCCTCCTTTCCATGGCCAAGTATCCAAATCTACATTTGAACGTTAAAAGCAGGTTCAAGGGGGATCCAAGATGGCGGCGCCCTGGCCCCGCAGAAGACGCGCAACCGTCTGAGGTGGCCGCGCTGCGCTGCCCGCAGGCCCAAGGCGCCCACGACTTCAAGGCCCCACGGAGCTGCTTTGTCGCCCCAGGTTAAGAAGACCCCAAAGGGAGGCCATGGGGGAAGGACTCCCAGCCCTGGACTTGACATCCATCTGCTGCCCTTTCAGACCCAAGCCTGGCACTAGCTGTACTGATAACACCAAGTGGCAGACAATCTAAAGTTCTTCTTCTTCTTCTTCTTCTTCTTTTTTTTTTTTTTAAAGATTTTATTTATTTATTTGAGAAGGGGCGGGGCGGGGATGGGGAGTAGAGGCAGAGGGAGAAGCAGGCTCTTCACGGAGTGAGCAGGGAGCCCAATGCCAGGGCTTGATTCCAGGACGCTGGGATCATGACCTGAGCTGAAGGCAGACGCTTACTTAACTGACTGAGCCACCAAAGAAAAGGAAAGAGGAAAACTGTGTGAAGTTTCTTAGTGTCAGAGCATATCCTTTCTTCTCAACAAGGTAATCCACGAACAAAGTAGGAATTTGCTTTCCATCATGGTGTACATAAGGTTCTGGTTCAAAATATAACAAAAATAATAAAGACCACATTAAACCATTTCTTAATAGTTCAATTCTATTCTATTTTGGCAGGTATGTATTGACCATAAGTGCCAGGCACTGTTGTGAGTTATGAGGCTATAACACTGGGGGGGAAAAAAAAAAACTTTCTCCCCTTATGGAACACATAGCCGGAAGTCAAGAGCATTCAGGTCATGCATGGAGTTTGCCAATTTTATCCTCCACACTCTAATAAGCCTCATAACATCCCCGAGATCTAAACTCCTATGTGACAGAAACAACTGTAGGTGATTCTCAATTGTCCTACGCAGGTACCACACTCCCCTAGGAAAAGGGATCTGAGATGGGTCCAAAAAGGTAGCTATCTATAGTTTGTCCTGAGCCTCTGAGGTAAACTGGCCTGAGAACCCTGCCCAAAAGGGTACAGGACAGTAGCTGGCCAACATACTTAAAGCCTCTTTCTTGAAGAAGCTGACTATAAGAAAAACAAGAGAGCCAATTCTTCAGTAACTTTAGAAGCCATGGAAGCAGACAAAAGTAAACTAAGTCACAAAAATTGTGGTATCACTACATACAAATAACAGTTACCCCAACTTTGAAAGAAATATTCTCTGGAGTCACTATTTGCTATCAGTTTCCAGAGCAAACTCTGCCATATTTCCAAATGACTTCTGAGGCTATTTCTAGTGTCTTCCAGCTTACCCGTGTATCCCTCAGCCTCCATCAGCTGAGGTTAGCCAAACAGGACTCTATTTCTTGCACTCTGAAAATACATAACTATCACATACATTGCTTTCCAGTTACTTCAATGATAGTGTCTTACAACATTATTTATGTTCAGCCCTGTTATGCTACAAGATAATAAAGGGTTTAAATAAAATCCCTGTATAAAATGCATGATGGATTCTGATTATTTCTTCTGTTTGACTATAAGTCATCACAATATGAATTACTTATGATGGAAAAACCTAACAGTTCAAATTACAAGAAAGCACGCTGATACCACTCAACCCCACCTTTTTTTTTTTTAAAGATTTTATTTATTTATTTGACAGAGATCACAAGTAGGCAGAGAGGCAGGCAGAGAGAGAGGGGGAAGCAGGCTCCCTGCTGAGCAGAGAGCCTGATGCAGGGCTCAATCCCAAGACCCCGGGATCATGACCTGAGCCAAAGGCAGAGGCTCCAACCCACTGAGCCACCCAGGTGCCCCGATCAACCTCACATTTTTTAATGGGACACTAGAGCAGTGATTCTCACCTCACGTTGAGGAAGTTCAAAATCCCAGCTCCCCTGCAACTATTCCAGAAGTAATTAGTGAGGAAATCTGAAGATGGGGTCAGGAGCATACATCTCTTTTTTAAAGTTCTGCACCTGTTCTGATGCCTAGCCAGTGTTGAGAACCTTGGCACTGAGGTGGAGAGGTAACTGTAGGTAGGCACTGGTACAGACAATGTGGTCCAGGGATCAGCAGCAGCATCTGGAGCTTGTCAGAAGTGCAGAGTATCAGGCACCACCCCAAACCTAGTAAATTAGGGATCACATTTTTATAAGATCTCCAGGTGATTTATACAGGCATATTAAAGTTTGAGAAACACTGTTTAGAGCACCCATTGCTACAGAACTATGAAAAATACCCATGCCGTGTTATAAAGTTTAATACCTCAAGAAAATATTCTAAGAAGAAATAGGAATAGAACAGCATAAGACGTAAAATGTTTGTGATATTAGGCATTTCACATTATTAGACATCTAATTAAGAGGAACATTCAAATGCAATCCCTATTCCAAATGAATTCTACTTATAAACCACACCTTCCACTGGCAAGAGTTATACCTCAACTGGGTAACACAACTGTACTTTATAATCCCAGAGCTCCAGTTATCTCCATAAAGAGCTAGTAGTGTGTCTAAAGGAGAAGTCCTTATGGGGAAATAAATAAGGGGTGTAGTGCCAAGGGATCATCTACATGAGCGGCCCCATGCTGGGGGTCCTTCCAGTTTTTTGTGAACATCTCTCTATTAGTTTCAAAGGACTGTATGGAAATGATAATTCTTACTGCGAGAAAAGCTAATTCTCCACAGGTTATGCAAAACTTGTCTTCTGCGCCCCTTGTTCTTGGCCAGCTCTCAGAGAAAAAGCATTTAGTTATCTCCCAGTATAGTGATTCCTTGATTAATGTATTTTCAGTTAACAATGCTCCAGAACAATGAAGGCAGCCCTATCAAACTCAAATGAACTCTGAATCCTAAGCGGCAGGCCTGGCATGCATGTAGGGCTCATCAGCAATGCAATTGTGAACCTGCTCATATGCAGCAAAGGAGGGACAAAATCACCTCCCATCACCGCTTCCATTTACTTTATTCCCCAAGAAATATTCTGACCTGGTAATAAGCAAAAGGACAACATCAGAAAACTGTTTTCAGATCCTACAGGTTTCCTTTTCAGCTCCCTTCAACTTGTCCTAGGAGGACTGTCACCCTCTTGAAGAACTCTACATCACAAAAGGGAACTAGCACCTTCCCTGGAATACACTTGTAAAGCAGTTTAAGAATGAGTAACTCCCTTTCAAGAGATTGGGGTGGGGGGGCTGCTTTAAGTGAATTTTTCCCCGGTCACATTATAATAAAGAACAAAACAGCAACAAGAATCTAGGTATCCTCAGGTAACCTCATGTTATCAAAATGCATTAACCCTGGTGGTAAGGAGAGAAAATAAGATCCAATTAGATTTGTATCAGTCAGGAATAGCATTCAGCTGCTAGTTGTACAGGCCGAAGATAACAGTGGCTTTAACCAAATAGTTTATGTTTTCTCAGAGAAAGGGAGCCAGAGGTGGGGCTTGATCTGACCTGAGCAAAAGGCAGAGGGGCTTAACCGACTGAGCCACCCAGGCGCCCCCCTGAGTCCCCTCTTTAAAGTACTTTCCTAGAAACCCCACTCAACTTTTACTTGCATCTCATTAGTAAGCTGGGAGAAGTAGTTTCAAGGTGGGCACACTGCCACATTTGGCAATACAGGGTTCCACTGACTAAGGGAAGAAGGAGATGAATACTGGGTAGGCAACTAGGAGTCTCTGTCACTTCCTAGCTGTGTGACCTTGAGTAGATAACTTACCCCTCCTAGGTCTCATGTTCCTCTATCTGTAGAAGTGAAGGAAATCATCACATCTACCATATAGAATTGGCACAAGGACTAAACGTAAAATAACTACAATATTACCTGGTACCAAATGCACAATAAATATTAACTGGTTATTATTTGGTTATCTGAGTCCAGTGCTTTTCCAAATTCCTCTCCTACTCTAACTTCCTCTCCATATCCAAAACTGAAACGCAACTCATATGAGCCCTTTGTACATGCTGATACTCTAGTATGAATGAATTTTAATCACAGGACACCTCAATCAGACATATGTATTTTATGCCTCTCCTTTCTAATTATGAAATGAAATTATGTGCCTGACATCAGAACACACCAGATATTCTGGGCAGAATTAGGGTTCAGGAATTGAGCTTACATTCCCCTCCCAAAGCAGGGTCTAAAGACAACCCCAATGCATATGTTTAGAGAACCTCAAGAAATGAAGGAGACAGTAAAAAAAAAGAATGGTATCTCTCACGCAGAGGGATTAAAAAAAAATGATGTAGATACTCTGCCTTCAAGAAGTAAGAGCATAACTCCTTCCTCCTTAAGTTTGGGCCATGCACAGTGATTTCCTTCACTTCCTACGGGATGGAAAGGGGTTTGGGGGTGGATAGAGTAACCCCGAAGTAGAGAAACCTGAAATATACTAACTCAGCTGAATGATCAAGTCAATATTAACAGTGATAAATGATGTTAATATTATGTACACTTAATATACAATAAAAATGTGGCAAACATTCATACTTCCCAAACACCCATAGCTCCACTCTAAACATGAGAAAACGTATCAGACAAATCCCAAGAGTGACATCCTACAAAAATATCTGGCCAGTAACCCTCAACACTGTCAAGATCATCAAAAACAAGGAAAATCGGGGCGCCTGGGTGGCTCAGTGGATTAAAGCCTCTGCCTTCGGCTCAGGTCATGATCTCAGGGTCCTGGGATCGAGCCCCGCATCCGGCTCTCTGCTCAGCGGGGAGCCTGCTTCCCTCCTCTCTCTCTGCCTTCCTCTCTGCCTACTTGTGATCTCTGTCTGTCAAATAAATAAATAAAATCTTAAAAAAAAAAAAAAACAAAAAAACAAGGAAAATCTTTGGAAACTATCAGAGCCAAGGAGAACCTAAGGAGATACCACAACTACATGTAATATGATATTTTAGACACGATCCTGCAAAACAAAAAGGAATTAAGTAAATGCTAAGAAAATCTGAATAAAGTATGGATTTTAGTTAATAATGTATCAACACTGGTTAAGATGTAAATAATAAAGGAAACTGGATATAAGTATATGGGAACTCTATGTACTATCTTTACAACTCTTCTACAAATCTAAAATTATCCTAAAAAACAAAGTTGTGGGACACCTGGGTGGCTCAGTCAGTTAAGTGTCTGCTTTCAGTTCAGGTCACGATCCCAGGGTCTTGGGATCAAGTACTGCATCAGGTGGGCTCTTTGCTTGGAGGGGAATCTGCTTCTTCCTCTGCCCGCCGCTCCCCCTGCTTATGCACTTTTCTCTCTCTCTCTCTGACAAATAAAAAAATAAAATCTTTTTTAAAAAATTTAAAAATTAGGGGCGCCTGGGTGGCTCAATGGGTTAAAGCCTCTGCCTTCGGCTTGGGTCATGATCCCAGGGTCCTGGAATCAAGCCCCGCATTGGGCTCTCTGCTCAGCAGGGAGCCTGCTTCCCCCTCTCTCTCTGCCTGCCTCTCTGCCTACTTACAATCTATCAAATAAATAAGATAAAATAAAATAAAAAATAAAAATTTAAAAAATTAAAAATGAAGCTTATTTAAGAAAGAGGGGGCACCTGGGTGGCTCAGTTGATTGAGACTCTTGATTTCAACTCAGGTCCTGATCTCAGGGTTGTAGGATGGAGCCCTACATCAGGCTCCGTGCTCAATGTGGAGTCTGAGATTCTCTCCCTCTCCCTCTGCCCTTCCTTCCCCTTTCTCTCGCTCATGCATGCTCTCTCTCTCAAATAAATAAATCTTAAATAAATAAATAAATAAATAAGATGGTCTACAGCCTGTACGCCCCAACACTCCCCCATATACCCATTTCCAACCCAAAGGCAAGCTTAGAGCTCCTAAAGATGAGGCCTATAGTTAATGAGAGAACAGAACTGATTTCTACCTCCTTGTAAAGGAGAAGCTACCTTCCTGCTTTGTGTCAGGCTCTTTCCACTTCCTCCCCAACCTTAACCCCCTCTATGCTCCAAAGCTACTAAACACATATTTGCAACTTGTACTTAATTGATAATATTCCCATCATACCGACCCTCCTTACTATAAATTCCCTAAAACACATCTCGTGTTTTCCATTGCCAAGGTAGATCATCACTTCATCAGTGGATCTCCTGTCTTTTTTTTTAAAGATTTTATTTATTTATTTATTTGACAGAGATCACAAGCAGGCAGAGAGGCAGGCAGAGAGAGAGAAAGGGGGAAGTAGGCTCCCTACTGAGCAGAGAACCTGATGCAGGACTCGATCCCAGGACCCTGAGGATCATGACCTGAGCCGAAGGCAGAGGCTTAACCCACTGAGCCAGCCAAGCGCCCCTGGAGCCCCTGTCTTAAGCGTGCAGGACAACTGAAGCTAATGTAACTGCTCTCTCCAGGTGAGGCAATGTCTTGAGCTTTGCACTTTTGTATTCTCCCTCATCAATAGAGCACTTCACAAAGAGCCCTAAGAAAATTGCCCAAGATCTTATCTCACATTTTGGCAAACGTCTATAAACCAAGTCAAAAGTTACTTTTCTTCTCATCTCCTAGAATCTTCAAGTGTAAAGTTGGAAGCCTCATCCTTTCAATTAATAAAGCAAAAACCAAGGCCCAGAGAGATGCTGTCAATTGCTAGAGGCTAAGCAAAGCTAATTGAGAGAGACTTGATTAAAACCCAAGTGTTCAGAGGATTAGTTCCAAAGTACCACTGAATGCAAAGCTGAAATGATCTAAGGGAAAACAGAGTATGTTGCCCTCAGAATATATTCTGTGCCAATGAAGTTAGAAGCACCAATGAATCGTGTCAAAATTTAACAAAAAGAAGAATAAAGAGATGCACCATGATTAACTTTGAACTAAATGAAAATCAAAAATGAGCTTTTCATTTTTAATGATAAATAAAAGGTAAAGGTCTATACAAGACATGCTGAAATTCTGTATGGGACAAGAAATGCCAAATGAAGAACTCCACTCAGTCTTTGGGGGTCCTGTAAAATTGATGCATTTCTAAAAAATGCATGAACTCCAAAGCAAAGCAACTACATTATATTACGAAATGCTGAAGATGCAGGTTTACCTCCTTCTTCTCCACCAACTGAAATCCCATTAACTTCTCCCAAATGAAGAAAAATGTGGATTCAGTTAAGTGTCAGCTATTTTAACAATAACGTAAGTATAGATAAATAAACACAAATAACTTTATAGGTATTCACTACGTGCCTCGCCATGTTCTAAGGGTATTAACTGTACTAACTCATTTAATCCTCAAATTCTATGCAATAGACTTTATTAATATTCCCATTTCACAAATAAGGAATGGAAACACAAGAGGTTAGGTAACCTGTTCAAGGTCACACAGTTTGCGAGAGGTGAGCCAAAAAAAATGAACCATGACAGTTTGGTTCTTTTGCTAAAGTCCCTTTGGTAGTCATCATGGACTACTTTAAATTCTTATTTACCTTCATTATAAAGTGTATTAGCCTAGAAGACATGGATAATTCCTAAAACATACAAGCTCCCAATAGAAGACATGGATAAATTCCTAGAAACATATGACCTCTCAAAACTGAAGCAGGAAGAAACAGAAGATTTGAACAGACTGATTACCAGCAATGAAATTAAATCAGTAGTCAAAAAACTCCCAATAAACCGAAGTCCAGGACCAAATGATTCCACAGATGAATTCTACCAAACAGATAAAAAGGAGTTAATACCTATTGTTCTCTAACGGTTTCAAGAAAAACAGAGGAGGAAGGAAAGCCTCCAAATTCATTCTATGAGGACAGTCATTACCCTGATACCAAAACCAGATCAAGACAACTATTTAAAAAACAACAACAACAACAAAAAACTATAGGTCAATATCTATGATGAACCTAGATGCAAAAATCCTCAACAAAATATTAGCAAACCAAATCCACAATACATTATAAAATATCACTCACTATGATCAAGTGGGATTTATTCCTGGGATACAAGGATGGTTCAATATTCACAAATCAATCAACATGATACATCACATCCACAAGAGAAAGGATAAAAAGCATATAGTCATTTCAACAGATGCAGAAAAAGCATTTGACACAGTACAACATCCACTCATGATAAAAACCCTCAACAAAGTACGTTTAGAGGGAACATACCTCAACATAATAAAGGCCATATATGAAAAACCCACAGCTAACATCATATTTAATAGGGGAAAAACAGAGCTTCCCCCCAAGATTAGGAACAATTAAGGATGTCCACTCTCACCACTTTTATTCAACACAGTACTGGAAGTCCTAGCCACAGTAGTCAGACAGCAAAAAAAGAATAAAAGGCATCCAAATTGGTAAGGGAGACATAAGACTTTCACTATTTGCACAGGACATGATACTATAAATAGAAAACCCTAAGACTCCACCAAAAAACTACTAGAACGGATAAATGTAAGGTCACAGGATATAAAACACAGGAATCTGTTGTATTTCTATACAGTAATAATGAAGTAGCAGAAAATTAAGAAAACAATTCTATTTACAATTACACCAGAAATAATAAAGTAGGTAAAAATTTAATGAAAGAGGTAAAAGACCTGTCCTCTGAAAGCTATAAAACACTGATGAAGGAAACTGAAGATGACATAGACAAATGAAAAGGTATTCCATGCTCATGGACCAGAAGAACAAATACTGTTAAAATGTCCTTATTAGGGGCACATGAGTGGTTCACTGGATTAAGCGTCTGACTCCTGATTTCGATCAGGTCATGATCTCAGGGTTACCATCCAGCCTTGCAGCAGGCTCCATGCTCAGTGGGGTGGCTGCTTGGGATTCTCTCTCTCCCTCTGCCCCACCCCTCATGATTACAGGTTCTTGCTCTCTCCCTCAAATAAATAAATCTTAAAAAAAAAAAAAAAGTCCAAGGGTGCCTGGGTGGCTCAGAAAGTGAAGTGTCTGCCTTTGGCTCAGGTCATGATCCCAGCCCCACATCAGACTCCCTGTTCAGTGGGGAGCCTGCTTCTCCCTCTGTCTGCTACCCTGCTTGTGTTCCCTCTCTCGCTGTGTCTCTCTCTGTTAAATAAATAAATAAAATCTTTAGAAAAAAAAAGTCCATATTACTCAAAGCAATATACAGATTTAATGTGATCTCTATCAAAATACCAAGAGCATTTTTCACAGAACTAGAACAAATGATCCTAAAATTTGTATTGAACCACAAAAGTACCCAAATAGTCAAAGCAAACTTAGAAAAAGAACAAAACTGGAGGTATCACAATCCCAGATTTCAGTATACACTACCAAAGCTGTAGTAATCAAACCAGTATGGTACTGGCACAAAAAGAGACACAGATCAATGCAACAGAATAGGGAGCTCAGATATAAACCCATGATGACACGGTCAATTAATCTACAACAAAGGAGGCAAAAATACGAAGTGGGAAAAAGACAGTCTCTTCAACAAATGGTGCTAGAGAAACTGGATAGCTATATGCAAAAAAGTGAAACTGGATTACTTTCTTATACAATACACACACAAAAAAACCCCTCAAAATAGACTGAAGATCTAATGTAAGAACTGAAGCCATAAAAACCCTAGAAGAGAGCACAGACAGTAATTTCTCTGACATGGGCCATAGCACCATTTTTCTAGATATGCCTCCTGGGGTAAGGGAAACAAAAGCAAATAAACCCACAAAAAAAACAAACAAAAAGCACCCCCCAAAAAAACTACCAGGACTGCATCAAAATAAAAAACTTCTGCACAGCAAAGAAACAATCAACAAAACTGAAAGGCAACCTACCGAATGGGCGAAAATATTTGCAAATGACCAATCCAATGTTAGCATCCAAAATATATAAAGAACTCCAATAACTTAACACCAAAAAACAAAAATAATCCGATTGAAAATGGGCAGAAGACAGGAATAAACATTTCTCCAAGAAGACCTACAGATGGCCAACAGACATATGAAAAAATGCTCAACATCACTAAAAATCGGGGAAATGTGTATCTAAATCACAATGAGATATCACCTCACCCATGTCAGAATGGCTAAACTCAACAGCACAAGAAACAAGTGTTGTGAGGAAGTGGAGAAAAAGGAACCCTCTTGCACTATTGGTGGGAATGCAAACTGGTAGAGCCACTATGGGAAACAGTAGGGAGGTTACTTAAAAAATTAAAAATAGGGTGCCTGGGTGTCTCAGTCGTTAAGCAGCTGCCTTCGGCTCAGGTCATGATCCCAGGGTCCTGGGATGGAGCCCCGCATCGGGCTCTCTGCTCAGCAGGGAGCCTGCTTCTCCCTCTCCTGCTTACCCTGCTTGTGTTCATTCTCTCTGTGTGTCTCTCTCTGTCAAATAAATAAATAAAATCTTTTGAAAAAATTAAAAATAGAATTACCACATGATTCAGTAATTCCACTACTAGGTATTCATCCAAAGGATACTAGAACACTAATTCAAAAGGATGCCCGCACCCTAATGTTTGTAGCAGCATTATTTACAATAGTCAAGATACGGAAGGAGCCCAAGTGACCACCAATGATAACTGGATAAAGAAGATGTGATATATATATATACACACACACACACACAATGGAATATTATTCAGTCATCAAAAGAATGAAATCTTGCCATTTGTAATGACATGGATGGAGCTAGAGAGTATAATGCCAAATCAAGTAAGTCAGTCAGAGAAAGACAAATACCATATGATTTCACTCATGTGCGGAACTTAAGAAACCAAACAAGTGAACAAAGAAGACAGACAAAAAAAGACTCCTAAACATACAGAACAGCAAAAAAATAGTGACAAACTGGTGGTTACCACAAGGAAAGTGGGAGGGGGGATAGGTGAAATAGGTGATGGGGAGTAAGAAGTACACAAGTCACGATGAGCACTGAGTAATGTACAGAACTGTCAAATCACTATGCTGTACACCTGAAGCTAATATCACACTACATTAATTATACTCGAATTATTTTTAAACAAAATAAAAATAAATAAAGGGTATTAGCCTTACCTTCCTTAATTCTATGACATGTTCTTTTAAAAACAGGGATCCTATTTTATTTATAAATCTCTTTGTGTTCCCTGTATTTTCTATACCATTTTGCATATATTATCCTAAAGAGGATAACTAGATATATTTTTTTAAGAATTTATCTTTTTAATTGAGAGAGAGAGAGACCACACACACAAGTGGGGGTGGAGGGGCAGAGGGAGAGAAAGAGGGATAAGCAGACTCCCTACTGAGTGGGGAGCCCCACACAGGGTTTGATCCCAGGGCCCTGAGATCATGAGGTAAGCCGAATTCAGACGCTTAACCGCTTAACCACTTAACCAACTAAGCCACCCAGGCACCCCTAGACAGGTCTTCTTAAAGAATTTGGAGAATGCAGGTCTTTAAACAACATATAAATGTATCCATAGTTTCCAGGGGACTTAAAATAAGTTTCTTCAACTTTTTAGACAACTGCAAACTGGGTCATATGACCTGGAATGTCCCATGAATCAACTCAAAAAAACTGTAGTTTATGACTTAAAACACAAAAGAGAAGTAACTGAAGTGAGGCGGTACCTACCACCTGTATTATTTTAGACTAAGTCTTCTCACATTTCTTAGTTTCAATTTACTTGTCTTTATTTCTTTTCAAGATTTTATTTATTTATTTGAGATAGAACCAGAGTGAGCAAGAGAGTGCGTGTGCAGAGCACGAAGGGGGCTGGGAGGGGCGACCAGGCTCTCCGCTGAGCAGGGAGCCGGATGCAGGGCTCAACCCCAGAACACCACCCCCCCCAACTCCCCGCATGGCAGCCTGAGCCCAAGGCAGACACTTAACTGACTGAGCCACCCAGGCGCCCAGGAAAAGCATTCTTTTTTTTTTTTTAAGATTTTATTTATTCATTTGACAGACAGAGATCACAAGTAGGCAGAGAGGCAGGCAGAGGGAGAGAGGAGGAAGCAGGCTCCCCGAGGAGCGGAGAGCCCGATGTGGGGCTCGATCCCAGGACCCTGAGCCAAAGGCAGAGGCTTAACCCACTGAGCTAACCAGGCACCCCAGGAAAAGCATTCTTAACCAAGTGACACAGTAGGGGGAAGAGGGACACAAACTATAAAGAAAGACTCATAAATACACCTACATTAAAATTCAGAATTTCCACATCAAAAGAAACCATAAAGAAAATTTTTAAAAATAAGCCTGAGTGGAAGAAGATATTTGCAACATATGGAACCAACAAAACTTCAGATTCCTTTGTAAGAACTCCAGTAAATCAATAAAAAATGACAGACAAAAGGGGTGATATATTTACGCAATGAAAATAAACTACAGCAGCATATAACAATATGGATAAATCTTACAAACAATATTGAGTGAAAAAAGCATAACACTAAAGAATACAAACAGCATGGTTCCACTCATATGAAAGTTTTAAAATAGGTAAAATAATAATACTGTATAGGGATGCATATGCATACAGGTAAGACTGTACAGAAAGGGAAGAAATAATAATCGCAAAAGTCAAAAAAGTAGTTTCCTCAAGAGGAGAGAAGAGGCCATGACCTGGAGGCATCAGAGTCTGCTTCTGGGGAACTGACAATATTCTATTTCTTGATTTGGACACAGGTTACAAGAGTTTCACTTTATAGTTTATAGGCTTTATACACTCTTCTGAATGTATATTGCAAAAATAAACACACCTTCCAACCACACCTACAGTTAGCAGGAAGAGAAGGAGTTCACAGACTCCCCCAGTCCATAAACCCCAAATGTATGGTGCCAAGTTATGTGAGATCAAAGAGAAAATTTAGATTGTAAAATCGTGGGGGAAGAAGGAAGCAGTGAGAGCCGGAGAGGTCAAAGATTAGAAAGACAGATGATAAGCAGAAGAAACACTAAGCCTCTGGGTCACTTCACATTCTCACTTGGATAGAGAACAGCATCTAACACAAACAGAACTGACGAATGCCCAAGCTTGGTAAGGAATGCAATGGTGTCTAAAAAACACGTGAACTAATGAGCAGAAAGAGCTTGTAAAGGAATGTGAGCTATTAAATAATGTATCACAAAACAAGGAAGACCAATTGTTGCAAGTTTAACCCTCTGCCCCCTCCATAATATTTCCATCCCTCACTGCTTAATGGAAATAGGACATATTACATGGTTAGAAACTGCAAACACCAATTTCTGAGTGAAAACGTACACAATGTCAGGTCCAGCAAAGTTATATCACAGAACCTAGAAAAGCTTCTGCCAGCCTTGGAATAAACACAAATATTGCAACTAAATGATGAACATATATCTGGATCATATCTAGTCTGACCTCCAATATTCTTCACACTACAGTCCATTTTTTTTTAAAGATTTTATTTATTTATTTGACAGAGAGAGAGATCACAAGTAGATAGACAGGCAGAGAGAGGGGGAAGCAGGATCCCTGCTGAGCAGAGAGCTTAATGTGGGGCTCGATCCCAAGACCCTGGGATCATGACCTGAGCCAAAGGCAGAGGCTTTAACCCACTGAGCCACCCAGGTGCCCCCACACTACAGTCCATTTTAAGAGAAAGTGAAGCTTTTTGCTGAAGATAACAGGAATCCAAGGCAGCCTACACTGTTTAAATCAGCAAAACTTTGTGAAGTTTTTTCATTGTATTCTTGTAAGAAATATTAATTCGTATGTAGCAAATGCCCATGATTTCGTTAGTCTGGATTATATCAAACAAAACTATCAAGTACTTTCAAAACGACTAGTGTTCATGCAGAAAGTCAAATGCCTTATTTTGATGAAAAGCCCCTGTAATGGGCATCAAGAATTATTTTTAAGGTTCCAAGATCCTACCAAGGGCATCAAATTGACTATTTCTTTATGTTCCACTAAATTCTTTCCCTTCATCCCATTTTCTATCCCTCATTGGTTCCCCTCAGACCTTTTCTTTTCTCTTAATTCTCCAATTTTCCCTCAGGTTAAGCCACACAGAAAAGCTTCTCCATGGCTTGATGGAATGTTTACTATGGTCCATTTTCTAAAGAAGCTTTACTAACTCTTTCTCACTTCTCTATCTCCCTCCTGTTGTCATCTCCCTAAGTCTGTTCTTCCCTCCAGTGTGCAGATACGTGGCTAATGCCATTTTAAACAAAGGCCAAAGAATTTCCTCTCCATTATGTTTGATTGAAAAGCTGCCCCAGGAACAGAGAAGGGGTGTGGATCTACCTACTCTTCCACTTAAGTTCCAAACTATTGATCCAAGCTGCCTTTGTGCGCCCAGAAGCACAAGACCATAAAAGTAACTACAGGCCCAGAAATGAGTCTCGGTCCAAACGAACTGCCTTCTGGCATGCCACATGCTGGACTGGAGGGCTCACAGAGTAACTCTAAAGCAAGTGCTATAGATAGCTGGTGAACTCGGGCGGTGGGGGTTGGGCAGAATCAAAGGTCCGAAGTTCAAGAGACACGAAACCAGACTTGACTATCAGCACACGGTTCCACCTGGTAGCCGCCGAGCAGGCCAACCCATCGGGCGGGGTCGTCCCCCGAGACTGCCGGACCCAGAGAATTCTGCACCGGCCCTGACTCATCTAGAGACAAGCAGTCAGTCACCCGGGCCGCCAAGTTCAAGCCAGCAGCTCCTAGATTTAGCGCGCACAAAACGTCTGTGGTTTCGCCGCCAGGACCACTAGCAGGTACCGACCAGTTTGGATTTCCCGGGGGGCTCGGCCCGAAAGTGAGGACGAGGATGGAAAAGCCACTCTTCCTGCGTCTCCCCGCGCAGCGTGAAAGATGCCGGTCGCAGCCGGGCGGGTGAGCGGCCGCCGCCGTCCGGGGCAAGACCTGCGCGGCCCCGGGGCGCCCGGCCCTCGGTCCCCCCCTCCCCCGTAGCCCCTCGCGCTGGCCGCGCCCCTCACCTGCGGCCGAGTGGCCCGACAGCGCACGGCCCCGGGCGCGGCGCGGGCCCCCGAACTCGCGGCGCTCGCGCAGCTCTTCCTCCTCGTCCTCCCGCCGCCGGCCCTCAGCCATGGACGAGGCGCAGAGGCACAGCCCGGGAACGGCGGGCGAGCCGTGGGCCTCGGCGGCGGGTCCGCAAGCACCGCGCGCTCCACGCCAGCGCCTTCGGGCCCGGGGGAGGCGGCGGCGGCGGCGGCTACCTCGGCGGACTCCACCTGCAGCCCGCGGGGGAGCGGCCTGGCTCGGGCGGGCCGCTTTCCCCGCCTCCTCGCGGCGCACCAGCGGCCTCCTTCTCCCGCTTTCCGTCTCCCACTCTTTCCCCCTTCCTCCTTCCCTTCCCCGCCCCGCAGAGTTGGAGCCGGGATGGGGCGGGTGGTGGCCAGGCCTCGCCTCCCGGGGGAGGGGTTACCGCCGCTGGGGCCGCCCCACAGCCACACGCTGGAACCGCCCGCCCGACCAAAACAAACGTGTACAAAATAAATAAATAGGATAGGAAGCCGGGAAAGAGGAGGTGGCTTGGCCTCTTCCTGCCCTTTCACGACGTTCGGGTGTCAACAGGAAACCCATTTGCTTGACACTTACACAAAGGGGGGGGAGGGGCAACCTTCCCTTGGCTGGACTTGGAGAGTCCGTCGACTGGGAGCCCTCAACTTGAGAACAAACGTGGAGTTTGGTCAAGCCTCTGGGCTGCACGCTTTTCTTCTTTTCCTCTCATAGCACCCTTTTAAATAGACTCTCGCCAGAACACAGGATTTCTAGAGCAGTGAAATGATTTTGTATATTGTAACGGTGAATACATGTCAGTATACATTTGTCCAAACTCATAGCACGTACAACATTCACGGAACCCCAGTGTAAACTGTGGGCTCTGGGTGATTGTGATGTGTCAAGATTATGATGTGTTCCTCAGTTATAACAAATGGATGGATCACTCTCTCCCAGATGTTGATAATGGGGGAGGCTGTGCAAGGGGGTTATTTGTGAAATCTCAGTCTTAGCTCAATTTTGCTGTGAACCTAAATACATAGTCTAATTTTTAAAAATTGTTTTTTTTTTCCCCAGCCTCGCTGTATTCTATTTACCTTAGGGTTAAGAAGTGGCCACAAGCCCTAGAAGAAAATGTGTTTAAGAACCATCCATGTACCTGTTTAATTGCAAAGAAATGATTTGGCGCTGGAGTGAGAAACTAATTTGAAGCACTTAGCTATGAGATCTCCTCCGTGAACGTTTTTCAAAGGTGAAAAGAAGGTGAGATAAAGTTATTAAGTGTATCTGTATAGTACACATCTTAAGTTCAGGACTTGCATATACACGCATTCTCACAGAGAGGGGTAGATCCTAGAATCTCAGAAAAATATCCAAGCGGTATTTTTGGCAGGAACACTGTCTGGACATGAACCTGTAGGAAACTCCCTGGTGGAATGAACAGGCCTTTATCTCCAGCTTGGTGCTCTATTTCTGAGAGATTGTGAGAGTTCCTGATGTCAGCATGTGAAAGAAAAAGAAAGGGAGAAAAGGGTCACTGAAAATAGAATTGCCTGCTGTACCTGAGTGCCATTTCTTTGCCTTTTCAATAGTGGTTGTTGCTGCCTGAAAAAATCGTTCTGCTTTTAGGCAGATAAGAACCACAATCAATTTTGTGGAAATGAGGTCAAATCCACAAGTTAAAATTTTATTATTGCATAAGCAGTTAAATAAATATACATCTGGAGAATTTGAAATTGAACTAGGGAAAAAAGTGTTCTGGACCTGTCAGGTCGTTCTAAGTGCTTGGGTTCACTTTAAGTGAAAGCCTGTTTGTAACTTACCTTCAAGGATAAGAAATCACTTGAAGGCTCCTACTCTGACAACTTCACAACTTCACTGAACTGTTGGGAGTCAGTCTCTGGTATTATTCAGATTCTTAGTTTGAAGAGGCCTGAAGGTGCTCTGGATCTCCCATCCAGTCAGAGTTTTCAGAAGCCACCTGCTTCTTTTGGAGTGCATGCTCAAGCCCACTTTACATTCAGCAAACATTTATGGGAACTATTTTGTGCCAAATACCACGCTAAGTGCTGTGGGGAGACTCAAAAGAGGGAAGGAAATATTTACTTTCAGGCCCTATGGTAGGTGTTCTTCATATAGGTTTTCCCATTTTTTTTCAATTTTTAACATAAAATTTACTATCTTAACCATTTTTTTTTTCAGTAGGCTCCACACCCAACTTGGGGCTTGAACTCATGACCCTGAGATCAAGAGTTGCATGCTCCCCTGACTAAGCCGACCAGGTGCCCTGATTTTCTCATTTTAAATGAGCAAAACATACTCACTATTCTCCAAAGACAAAGAAAGATTTGTCCAGTTTACCACAAAACAAGGCTAACTTTGGTAAATCTTATAATAGAGATATGACCTCAGAAAAGGGTGCCAAGATAATTCATTGGAGAAGGAATTTTCTTTACAAATGATACTCATATGCAAAAGAATGAATTTGAATCCCTATTTCATACCATATCAAAAATAAACTTAAACAGGATCATAGATCTATATTTAAGACCTAGTGATGAGGAAAATCTGTGCTCTAAGATGGCCAACCCAGCAAGCAAAGGAGTTCCAGCCCCTGCCCCGGGACTCTTCCAGGTTATTCTCACTGCTCTGCTTCCCAGAGGTGCCAAAAGTACCAAGTATGCAGAAGCAGAAGGGTATAAATGACCCCCTTTCTTTGTGCTCAGTGATCAGACCTTTGAAGATCACTCTCCTCTGAGACCTGCGGGGTTAAACCTCTGATCCTCCAAGGTCTCCGAGTGCCGCTTGGTTCTTCCATCAGGATCCAATGCAGGTTCTGTAACACCAGAACTATAAAGCTCCTCAAAGAAAACACAGGAGTGAATCTCTGTGACCTTGGCTTAGGCAGTCATTTCTTAGGATGACATCAAAATGTATAAGCAACAAAAGTAAAAGTAAATTGGATCTCTCCAAAATTAAAAGCTTATGTGCTTCAAAGGACATCATTAAGAAACTAAGAAGCCAAACCTCAGAATGTGGGAAAATGTTTGAAGATCATATATATAATAAGGAACTTGTATTCAGAATATATAAAGAACCTACAACTCAACAATTTTTTTTTAAAAATTAGCCCAGCTTTAAAATGGGCATTCTCAAGGTGCCTGGGTGGCTCAGTCAGTTGAGCAGCCAGGTCTTGTTGATCTCAGCTCAGATCTTGATCTCAGAGTTGTGAGTTCAAGCCCTGCATTGGGCTTCACACCAGGCATGGAGCCTAGTTAAAATAAATAAATGGGGGCGCCTGGGTGGCTCAGTGGGTTAAAGCCTCTGCCTTTGGCTCAGGTCATGATCCCAGTGTCCTGGGATCGAGCCCCACATCGGGCTCTCTGCTCAGCGGGGAGCCTGCTTCCTCCTCTCTCTCTGCCTGCCTTTCTGCCTACTTGTGATCTCTATCTGTCAAATAAAAAATTTAAAAAAAAAACTTAAAAAAATAAATAAATAAATGGACATTCTTCAAAGAAGATATATAAATGGCCAATAAGAACATGAAAGATGTTCAACATCATTAGTCATTAGGGAAATGTAAGTCAAAAATTACTGAGGCATCACTTCACACCTCCCGGGATGGCTAAGATAAAAATATAGACAATAATAAGTGTTTTAAGGATGTGGAGAAATTACAACCCTCATACGTAGCTGATGAGAATATAAAATGGTACAGCCACTTTGCAAAACAGAGTGGCAGTTCTTCAAAAAGTTAAACATATGGCTACCATTTAATGCAGCCATTCTACTTGTAGGTATATACCCAAAAGAAATGAGAACATGTCCACACAAATATTTGCGCATGAATGTTCACAGCGCAAAAGTGAATACAAATGTCCATCATTTGATGAATAGATAAGCAAAGTGTGGAATACCCGATTAATGCAGTATTATTGAGCGATGCTAAGGAATGAAATGCTGCTACATGCTACAGCTTAGATGAACCTTGAAAACATTACACTGAGTTAAAGAAATCAGAGACAAAAAGACTGCTATGATGTCTGATTCTGTTTATATAAAATGTGCAAAGTAGGTTAAGCCATAGAGACAGAAAGTAGATCAGGGGTTCCTGGGGGCAGAGGAGAATGGGAAGTTGCAGCTAATAGGTATAGGATTTCATTCTGAGGTCATGATAATACTGTGAAATTAGATAGTAGCAGAGGTTGCACAACTCTGTGAATGTACTAAGAGATGACTTTTATGGTATGTAAATTATATGTCAATAAGGCTATTTATTGAAATATTTATGTATAAGTATACGTATATAAATCACCATAAAAGCACAGGAAACAAAGACCAGCGAGAGGACTGCACTCTGAAGTCATCATATTAAAGTAGAGAAACCAGATGGGAGTAACAAGCAGTAACAATTTACTCATATGAAAGAAAACCAAAGGTGTGGCCAACTAGCAACTAAATAAACATAGTGAAACATCCTACCCACCCAAGTGACACAAAGGCCAAACCCATAGAAGGAAGATGTTAAGAAACTTGGAATGAAAATTTACAGACTAAGATAACAAGATTCACCATCAAAACTTTTAAGGTATTAAAAAAATTTTTTTCGGAAGAGAGCCCTGAAACATTTCCTAAAGGAAATGTTCTTTGCTTCTCACTTTAGATATACAGCCTGTAATAAAATGGTATATTGAATAAAATGCTAGCAAAAAAAAGAATATATCAATAAATATGTTGTAAAATTCTTGGCAAATAGATGACACAATAAGTACTTGTTTAATGACTAAATGAATATAATTTCTTTTTTTCCTGCTGAATCTCCAGAAGGCATGAGTCTCAAGTCCTTTAGCTTGAATAAAAAGAAAGTATTTGGAATTTAAAATGGATAGCTGAAGACCTCAAAAAATAAAAAGCAAGGATGGTACACAGTAGGTATACAAGGGTATACAGTATTTCTAAAGTTTTATTTCTTAAAATATCTGAACCAAATATGTCGAATTTTAAGATTTATTCAAGTAGGGTGATGGATTCCTGAGTATTAATTGTATTATTCTTCACATATTCTGTGTGCTTTTAGATTTTCACTATATTAAAAGAATTAAAAAGCAAAAGGCACAGTGTAGTTGACTGACATAGCTATAATTTGTGTTCTCCAGTGGACTCCACTGTAGGACATTCTCCCTGTGATAGATAGCTTGTTAAAATGTCCCCATTTCTCTGTGTCTCCCTCTTCCTATACTTTATGACTTTGTATCTCCTCCAACAAGAGGTGGTTCCCTAACCCACGAAGTTGGGCCAGCTTTGAGATTTTGCTTTGTCCAAAAGAATATGGCCACACCTAGACCTCAAGAGGCCTTGCTTGCTTCAGCTTGTTCCCTTGAAAGCCTTTTACCACCCTGTGAGCAAGCCAACGTGAGCTGCCTAGAGAACGAGACACTCTGAAGGAAAGACCACTTGTCCCGGTGGGAGCCACCTAGACCGGCCCATGGCCACCCACCCCTAAACTTGGGAGAGAAGCCAGTCGCGATTGGCGGAGCTGCTCCTCTGTGCCACCACTGACTACAGGCACAGAAGTGACCCGGCTGAGTCCAGAACTGTTGCCCAGCTGGCCTGTAACCCCATGAGCAGTAAGAAGTGCTTAATGTTCCAGGTTACTGAGGTTTTGTGGTGCTTTGTTATGCTGCATGTGCTGATTTGGGAACCCCTGCAATCAGTCACTGAAATAGAATTGGAGGTGCAAAAACGGGATTAGAGAGTAACACCTGTGAAAAGAACAGGGGAGACAGAAGTACCAGACAATGGGAAGCGTCATATCGCTCTGCAGACCTGACAAAGCCTCTGCAGGTCCAGGACTGTAAATGGCTAGGCCGTCACTCAGTCACTGGCTGAGGCTGTTTGAAAGCTGGGGCAGACACTGAAGAAGCCACCAAACAAGGGGCTGTCTACTTACCACTTCTCCGTACCTGGGCAGCAAGAGCTTTCTTGAAGGACACGGCATCTGTCTCTGTCTGCCATTGTTCAGACATGTGTTGCAGCACACAAATCCACTGCTCCTTACGCGTCCAGCGAGCAGCCCAGGGTAAGCTCCCATCACTGCACAGGGTTTTAGGGCCTGCACTCGCTGTCCTAGCCTCTCTTCTCCACTCTCCATCCTAAATTTCCCTCTTGCCTCGGCTACCACCTCTGCTGGTCTTGGTGGCTTACCTGGTGGTATGACCCCAACGTTCATTATCAGGGTATCTTAGCCATTATTAATCATATCCTTCTCAGACTTGGGTCGCTTCACTTGTCTGTTCACAATTACAATTGGTCAAAGGAGAACCAAGAACCAAGAAGGTGACCAAGTGGGTCATCTGAGTTCCGAACATGTGCCTCCCTGTTCCTGTTGTATAGAATTAGCCTTACCTCCCATTGTTGATTGGAGTTAATTATCCCTTCCAAGATGGTCACTATTCTCACCTGCCGGTCCCTGGCCACAAGGGGTTCAAAGTGCCCAGATGGCAGCCATTGTTTGTAATTCAACTGGACCCTCGCTGTATCCTCTGGTAAAAGCCTGGCTCTATTGACAACCAGAACCTCTAACCCTGTAGACCCCAAGAAGCATAACTCAGTAGGTCACTGGGAGTGACCGCTCCTGTTTCTGCCCCCTCATTTCCAGATCCACATACCCTTTTGATTGGAGACACAGCACTATGAAAAGAAAGATCTTGGGGCACCTGGGTGGCTCAGTGGGTTAAAGCCTCTGACTTCAGCTCAGGCCATGATCCCAGGGTCCTGGAATCGAGCCCCACATCGGACTCTCTGCTCAGCAGGGAGCCTGCTTCCCCTCCTCTCTCTCTGCCTGCTGCTCTGCCTACTTGTGATCTCTGTCAAATAAATAAACAAAATCTTAAAAAAAAAAAAAAAGAAAGAAAGAAAGAAAAGAAAGAAAGATCGTTGGTCTAATATGCATTCTGCATTGTGGAGGGTTAAGGCCCCCCCCACTTCACAGGGGATTGCCTCCAACTTGGCACTTCAGTGATGGCCCCTTCCCTCACGGGAATAAACACACACACACACACACACACACACACATGCACATATATGTATGAAACCAGAGGTGTAAAGTGTAATGTAGAATAGTTTTTTAAAATAAGTACCATTGCATCCATCAAAAACAAATCCATAAAGCATGTGAGTATAAAATCCAAATCTCTCAAAGTCACATTCATGGAACAGGCAATTATTATTAGTCCCTCTCTTCCAATAAAAACAAAGCCTATATTGCAAAATCAAGACCAGGGCTCTCAGGAGCCATAGCTTCAGGTTCAAAACATAATAAAATACATGGACATGTCAAAAATGAGAGTTCATTTCCTGACAAAAGGACATTTTTATTCAAACTCTTGACACCCCTGAAAAAGAGAAATGTTAGTGGTTTATGTGCAGTGAACTAGAGCTTCTAGTGTTCTTTGGCCAAGTCAAATTTTAATCCTTTCCTTTGCCACTTCTTTCTCTTTATTCCTGCCTACATCTTAACTTTTCAAAAATTTCCTTCCTCCCTCCCTCCTCCTTTCTTTCAGTTTGTACATATTTTTTTCACTGTATTTCTCCTTGGCACTCTCTTTGGTTTTCTTAACTGCCACATGCCTCAGTTTCCTCATCTCTAAAATAGGGATAATAATAGTGGCTTTCTCACAAGGCAGTTGTGAAGATTAAAAGGAATTAATGTATTAGTTTGTTGGGGTTGCCATAATAAATGACGACAAACTGAGTGGCCTAAACAACAGACATTTATTGTCTCACTGTTCTGGAGTCCGGAAGTCCAAGATGAATGTGTTGGGAGGGCCATACACTGTCTGAAGGCTCTCGGGAACAATCTGTTCCAGGCCTCTTCCCTTGTCTCAGGTAGTTCCTTGGCTTATGACTACATAACTCCAGTTTTCACATGGTGGTCTCCCTGTGTACATATCTCTATGTCCACATTTCTTCTTTTTATAAGGACCCCAGTCTTATTGGATTAGAGGCTCGCCCTACACCAATATGACCTCATTTTAATTATATCTGCAGCTACTCTATGTCCAAATAAGGTCACAATCTGAAGTAGTGGGACTTTAACACAGGAATTGGGTGGGGGAGGAGGAGAGTGACACAATTAAACTCATATATGTAAAGAACTTAGAACAGTTTCTGGTACATAAAAGGCACTATGTGAATATTGCTATTTTTTGAGTGCATATTATCTGGGAGCACTGTGCTAGGAACTGAGGATATAACAGTAAAGGAAACACTGTTCTATTCCTCAATAAGACCCCAGGTAGAGATAACATAGGGTGACTATCATCCCAGTGTGCTTATCAATGATTGGGGGCTGGAGGGTGGAAGGGGGTTCCTGGAACATAGGACTTTCAGTGCAAACACCCGGAAAGCCTAGGGCAAATCAGGCCAAGTCATTCACTCTGGAGGTGAGCAAGATGGGAGGATATATAGGATCTAAGAGGGAAGTAAGAGAGGTATAATGGCAGGAACTGCTTGTTTCCCCCAATATCTGTTATCTCCTTGGCATTTGGTCATCAAGGATAAAGACTACATTCTCCAGTGTCCCATGACACTAGGGATGGCCGTGTAAATTCTGGCCAATGGGAAATGGTGTGTACAACTTCAGAGAAATGTTTAAGAGAAGGGGAGTGCCCTTCTTCACCTCTTTCTTCTATTGGCTAGAATTTGAGTATAATGTTGAAATGGGAGCAGCTATCTTTAACCACAAGATAGAACCCAAATATTAATAAACTAGCCTGGACCTCTGGTGTTTATAGAGAAGGCATACCTATCAGACCTCATACATCTAGACTTCATTTATGTGAAAAATAAACTACTTTTTATTTTTTTATTTATTTATTTTTTTTTAAGATTTTATTTATTTATTTGACAGAGAGAGATCACAAGCAGGCAGAGAGGCAGGCAGAGGGAGAGAGAGGAGGAAGCAGGCTCCCTGCTGAGCAGAGAGCCCGATGCGGGGCTCGATCCCAGGACTCTGAGATCATGACCTGAGCCGAAGGCAGCGGCTTAACCCACTGAGCCACCCAGGCGCCCCAAACTACTTTTTAATGTTATGATTATTTTGGCTTTTCATCACACAGTTAATATAATTCAATATACTATACATATTAACCTCTGTCTTAACCAGTCATAAAGAGGAGCTAAGAGGGAAAGAGTTTTACACAGAAAAAAGGTCATATTTCATATCTGATAAAGGTTTAGTATTCAAAATAAAAAAACTTATAAAACTGAGCAAATAATCCAGTTAATAATGGGCAGAAGACATGAATAGACATTTTGCTGAAGAAGACATACAGATGGACGGCAGACACATGAAAAGATGCTCAACATCACTCATCATCAGGGAAATGCAAGTTAAAACTACAATGAGATAGCACCTCACACCTGTCAGAATGGCTAAAATTAACACAACACAGGAAACAACAGGTATTTGTGAGGATGTGGAGAAAGGAGAACCCTCTTACACTGTTGGGCTCTCTGGAAAACAGTATGGAGGTTCTTCAAAAAGTTAAAAATAGAACTACCCTATGATCCAGCAGTTGCACTACTAGATATTTACCCAAAGGAGAAAAAAAATACTGATTTGAATGGATACATGCACTCTGATGTTTATAGCAGCATTATCAACAATAGCCAAATTATGGAAAGAACCCAAATATCCATTGACTGATGAATGGATAAAGAATTGGTACATATATACAATGGAATACTACTCGGCCATCAAAAAGAATGAAATCTTGCCATTTGCAGTGACATGGATGAAGTAAAAAAATATGCGAGGGCACCTGGATGATTCAGTTAATTAAGCATCTGCCTTTGGCTCAGGTCATGATCCTAGGGTCCTGGGATCCAGTCCCGGGTCAGACTCCCCGCTCAGTGCAGAGCATGCTTCTCCCTCTGTTCCTCCCCCTAACTCATGCATACGTGTGCTCTCTCTCTCTCAAAAATAAATAAAATCTTTAAAAAAAAGTAGTATGCTAAGTGAAATAAGTCAGCCAGAGAAAGACAAATATCATATGATTTCACTTGTATGTGGAGTTTAAAAAACAAAACAGATAAACATATGTGGGGAAAAAGAGGCAAACCAGGAAACAGATTCTTAACTATGGAGAACAGAGGATTGCTGGAGGGGAGGTGGGTTGGGGGATGGGTGAAATAGGTGGTGGGAGTTAAAGAGGGCACTTGTAGTGATGAGCCTTGGGTGTTATACATAAGGGATGAATCAATAAATTCTCCTGAAACTAATATTATACTATATGTTAACTAACAGGAATTTAAATTAAAAAAAAAAACAAAAAAGGAAAAAAGGTCATATTTAAAGGTTTGCAAGCAGGAGAGTGTACAATAACTTCAGATTTCACAAGAATGGGCTAAGTAATCAGGAAAAGACCTCTCCATTATACAGTACCGCTACAACTCTGTTCCCAATACTAATGTGTGGGTGGTTTCTTATACCACCAAGTGGCTCTTGGACAGTACAGGTGCTCTATAATTCAACTCAATTCTGACACTCTCTACTAAGGAATAGCATCAGATTAGAGGTTCCAGTGACTTCTCTTCAGGTTTAATTAATTTGCTAGAGCAGCCATAGATGGTTATGGGATAGGTTAGATTGAACTCAAAGAAACCTTTTCTTACTAGATTACCTATTTATTATAAAAGAATAAAACTCAAGAACAGCCAGATGGAAGAGATGCTTAGAACATGACATGGGGAAAGGGCATGGAGCTTACATGTCCTCTCTGATCCTGCCTCTCTCTCCAAGTCTCCATGTGTTCATCAACCTGGAAGATCTCCAAACCCAGTCCTTTGGGGTTTCTGTGGAAGCTTCACTGCAAAGGGATGATTACTTAAATCTGACCATTGGCAACTGATTTAACCTCCAGCCCTTCTCCCCTCCCTGGAGGTCAGTGACAAAATTTGGTCATCACATGGTTGGCTTTAATTGGCAACCAACCCTTATCCTCTGGGGTCATCCAAAAGACACCTCATTAACATAACAAAAGAAAACTTTTCCTCTCTCTTCACAGGAAATTCCAAAGGTTTTAGGGGATCTTTGCCAGAAGGAGTGAGACCAAATCTATGTCTTTTTTTTTTTATTAAAAAAATTTTTTTTAAGTTTTTTTTCTAAGATTTTATTTATTTATTTGACAGAGATCACAAGTAGGCAGAGAGGCAGGCAGAAAGAGAGGGAGAAACAGGCTCCCTGCTGAGCAGAGAGCCCGATGCAGAGCTCCATCCCAGGACCCTGAGACCATGACCTGAGCTGAAGGCAGAGGTTTAACCCACTGAGCCATCCAGGTGCCCCTATATTTCTTATTCTAAATTATAATATCATTCCCCTAATAGAGTAAGGGAAATCTCCAAAGGCTAAAAGTGTAGATGGAACTATAACCAGAGTGTTAATAATAGCTGACACACATACAATACTATTCTAAGTTTTTAATTTATCTTAACTCACTTAATCCTAACAACAACCTTATGAGGTAGATACTATTTTGTTAAAAAGAAACAATAGGTCAAAAATGGAGTCACTTGTACTGAGCCCCATGCTAAGACTTGTGTGAACCAAGAGTTAATACCTAACCTAATCGTAGTTTCAACCTCTCCCATGAATGTCTTAACCAGTCAGTCTGGAATTCCTACTCAGCACTACTGAGGCAATCTACCTGATAGACTCCCTCTATTCCCTAAAGGAAGGTGACCTTGTCTGAAATAATCCACTCTTGTTCTCCTTCTGCATATAAAAGCCTCCCATTTTGGGGCGCCTGGGTGGCTCAGTAGGTAAGTGTCTGTCTTTGGCTCAGGTCATGATCCCAGGGTCCTGGGACTGAGCCCCCCATCAGGCTCCCTGCTAGGCGGGAAGCCTGCTTCTTCCTCTCCCACTGCCCTACTCTCGTCAAATAAATAAAATCTTAAAAAAAAAAAAAAAAAGCCTCCCATTTCGTATAGGTCCATGGAGCTCCTTTCTGTTTGTTAGATGGAATGCTGCCCAATTCATAAATCAGTGAAATGGGTCAATTAGATCTTTAAATTCACACAGTTGAATTTTTTTAAAACAGATTTGGTGGTGGAGATGGAATCCGAAGTAAACTTTTGGTAGCATTCAGAGACAATGAGAAACAGGAATAGTACCCGTAAATCCTTCTGAGCTCTGTCTTTCTTGTGGTTTCTGTGGGCCCTAAGTAAGCTTCTCTCAGTTCTGAGTTCCAATGTCTTTGCATCAAGCTGCTTATTTAATTGGCTTTCTGGTCAGGTCCACACTGAGAGTTCCTGGTAGTTCAGGTTGCAATTGTCATGTAATTGAGGGAAACCCTTAGCCCCTGATTCTGTCCCAAGATCCAGGTGGGAACTGCTGGAGGGAGTTCACAATTCCCCATTTATCTGGAGCCCACTGGTCCATAGTCCCATTTGTTGAGGTATACTTGTTCAATCCTACCCCCATTCCAACTTCCAAGGTGGGAACTGGTGTTGCAGAATGGGGTCTTCTGTCGGAAAGAATGCATTAACATTTCTTGGTTACTGTCAATATATTAAGGTGCACACATTTGTCTTCTTTTGTGTAGATAAAGGCTATTGCTAGTGGGAATCTTGGAAGCTGCCACAAAAGTGGCAGGCACAAGCCAAGCATTTGAAAGCTGTGAGAGTGATTGCCACCTAACCTGAAGACTCCTGTGTTGGGATAAGTTGGTTATGGAATAGCTTAGATTGATACTGGGTCGTTCACCAACCTCAAGAAAATTTCCAATTGGAAAATTTCCAATTTGCAATGAGGTACACTGTAAAATATCACAGTTTCCAACCCAGTGCCTTGACCTTATCGGGTATTATATCCAAGAGATCCAAAGGCTTAGATAGATAGTTAGAGCCTTAAACTCCAACGAATCAAATGTGCCACTTTTCTGCACACCTGGCTATTTTATATCTAAGAACTATTTGGTCCCCAAAACTATAAATAGCTACAAAAGTGGCAAAATCATACTAAAAACAATACAGAATTACAATGGCCATTATGGGGAAAGTTCCAATTAGATAAGATCATTCATTTAAGGGGTGCCTGGGTGGCTCAGTGGGTTAAGGCCTCTGCCTTCAGCTCAGGTCATGATCCCAGGGTCCTGGGATCGAGCCCCGCATCGGGCTCTCTGCTCAGCAGGGAGCCTGCTTCCTTCTCTCTCTGGCTGCCTCTCTGCCTACTTGTAATCTCTGTCAAATAAATAAATAAAATCTTAAAAAAAAAAAAAAGTCATTCCTAGAGTCTTCCCTACCCACATCAATTGGCCTATTATTCAAACACGAAAACAAAGGAAGATGATGAACTGTGGTAGACTTTATTTTTTATTTATTCATTTTTTAAAAAGATATTCTCTCTTTACTTGACAGAGAGAGAAAGAGAACACAAGCAGGGGGAGCAGGAGAGTGAGAAGCAGGCTCCCCACAGAGGAGGGAGCCCAATGTGGGGCTCTATCCCAGGACCCTGGGATCATGACCTGAGCCAAAGATAGATGCTGAACTGACTGAGCCACCCAGGTGCCCCTGCAGCAGACTGTAAAGTCCACCTGGAAGCTTTCTTCTTGTGGCATTCCAGGTTCCATACAATAAATGAGATCACCCAATCTGCTCTAGCTGCTCTGTTTGTAAATGGATTATCTCCTGAGATTAGTGGATTGATAAAAAAGCAGAAAATAGGATGGAAGGTTACCAGTTTGAGTGAACTTGTGACACAGTGGAGTACTCTGAAAGGACTTTGTAACAAGACTAAAGTCCACCAAGCTACTAGCCTTACAGATAGAACAGCTCCAAAACTATGCACTTAAAATAACACTTGGACACGCCCCCCATCGTACACATCTAAGGGTCCATCATCAAAATGATGGCCTAAGGGTCAATATTTCATTTGCAATCAACTGGGACACTGGGGAAAAAAGGGTCTCCAAGACTCCTACACAAACTCCTCAACACCAACTCAAATGAAGTAAGTCTGTAGTCAAAAGCTGATAATCAGAAGTTGATTTAAGTTGCAACCCAAATCTTTGAGGCATTAAAAGCAGTTGTCCTTGTCTTATAAATCTTTACAAAACTAAAAAACAACTTGGATTCAAGTTCTTTTATAACTAGTAAGTTTTGTACTGGCAGGGTCCTGGGATCCTGGGATGGAGCCCTGCATGGGGCTCCCTGCTTGGTGGGAAGCCTGTTTTTTTTTTTTTTTCCCCTGTCCTACTCCCCTGCTTATACTCCCTCTCTCTCTCTCTCTCTATCTCTGTCAAATAAATAAATAAATAAAATCTTTAAAAAACAAAACAAAGCCCCCAAAAGCAACCAGAATAAAACTGCCTGTGTGGTCTACAGGACCTTAAAATTTTACTGGCCTCCATGATTGTTACCTTTCCAGGCCTGACTCACAGATTCCAACGGGAATTATCAGGAGGCATTCATGATTCAGGATTGGCTTCCTTTGTCAGGGCCCTACTTCCCTGGTCAGTAGTGAGTACAAATGAGACTATGGTCAGGAATTTCTCCTTAATCTCAAAATATTAGAGAGTCTGCTGCTAAAACAGTAGTTGTCCAACAAAAATCCTTTGACTGTCTGGCCAAAGTTGTACTTAATAATAGGATAGCCCTTGATTACCTTTTAGTCAAGCAGGGCGATGTCTGTGCTCTGGCCAACGTCACCTGCCACAGCTGGGTTAATACTTCAGGAGAAAGTTGAAACTCAGTTACATAAGATCACTGAGCAAATCACTTGGCTTAAAAAGGTGTCTCCTTCAATGGGGTCTTTCTTTGACTTATTTGATTTTGATTGATTTGGGTCTTAGGGACCGTGGCTTTGAAGCATACTCCGGACATTGGGAATTATCCTGCTTGTAATAATCAAACAAATCTCCCTGCACTGTATTCTCTTAAGATCTTTAAATATATGTTTGCAGCCACTAACCACCAAGCAAGTGATCTCCCTAAGACTGGAACATCAGAAAAGGAACAAAGAGAATGGCCAATTTAAAGTGAATGTCACAGTGATTAGGCCGAAACATCACAACATACAGATACCACACCCAGGATCAACAAAGACTCTGAGAACTTCAGAGTGATAGCTAGGAGTGGTGCTAATGCCTTATATTTTGGTTACATTTCTCAGTTAAGCTGAGAGTCTGATCCAAACGGGTTAATTGTTAAAAAGGACCGGCAAGCCCCAAATGGAGTAACTGTGCTAAGCCCCAAGTCAGTAAAGGAAGACTTAATGTGTAACCTAATGGACCTCTCCCAGGAATGTAATCTTAACCAGCTGATCTGGAATTTCCTGGTCAGGACTAGTGAGTTAATCCACCTGACAGACCCTTTTGTCCCCTAAGGAAGTTCACCTTACCTGAAACAATCCACTCTCCCCTTCTGCTATAAAGGCTTTCTGTTTTGTACTGTTTTATTTGTTCGACAGGATGCTGCCTGATTCATGGATCATTGAATAAAGTCAGTTCGATCTTTAAATTTACTCAGTTGAATTTTGTTTTTAACGTTTGTATCCTCATTTTACAGATAAGGAAGCTAAGTCACATAACGATTAAAGAAGACATAAGGTACATGGTACAAGGTACATGGATGTCGAACCAGAGTCCCAGAAGAGAAAAGAGAACACACTCGAGGAAAGGCAACTTGTGAAAAGACAATGACTGAATATTATCCAGAACCATAAAAATCATAAATCTTCAGATTAATGAAGTATACCAATTCCCAAGTAGATCTCTAAAACTACACTAATACAAAAACATAATAGCTAATATTTGTTGAGTGCTTAAGAGTTAGGCACTATTATTCTAATATATATATATTATATACTAATATAATTAGTATTATATATATACTAATATAATTAGTATATATATAATAAATATATATACTAATATAATTATATAATTATATTATGAATTATATAAATTATATCATTAACCGTCACAGCAACCTTATAAGATAGTCCCTGCCATTATCCCCAGTTTGCAGATAAGAAAACTGAGACAGAGAGGTCAAGTAACCCTTCTAAGATCACAGAGCCTGCAAATGGTTGAAGCCAGGATTGAAACTCAACTATTTGATTTTGAAGAATACGCCTTGCGCACCAAGAAGAGAAAAAGTTTTCATGTTACTTTATGCCCTACATTTTAATGATTAATCGTACATCTTAATAGTCTATGTCCTTACTACAAAGTGTGGTCCATGGACTAGTGGCAACAGCATGACATGACACAACGCTTAAATATAGAATATCAACTCCATTCTAGACCTACTGAATCAGAAGCTGCGTTTTAATATGATCCCCAGGTGATTCACACACAAAACTTGAGAAGTGCTGTTCTGTATATTCCCAAGCCCAATCCTCTTACAATATACTAATAAAAATGCCTAACTTTAACTCTTTGATGCAATTGCTTGTAGTTTTCTGGCATTTTACTGCAAACTCCCCTAGAGCAGAGACTGTGTCTATCTTGATTATGACTGTGTGCTTAGTGCTTGACACGAAGCTGGGCACAGAGTACATTCTCCATTACCAGTTTGGTTAGATAAGTAAACAAATATTGGCAAAAAATTGATAGGTTTTTGTTTTTTTTTTTATGGGAACAAGAAAATATGGTATTGAATTGACCTGTTTCTTTGCTTTGTTTAAGTTATATTTTAAAAATATATCAAATTAGTTGATATTGGTAATGCTCTTGAATTGTTCTCAGTTGAAATTCAATGCTATTTCTTCTGTTATATTGAAATCAACGCTAAACATATTATTAAAATAATTAGGTGGAAATTAATTTTCGGGTCACCTGGGTGGCTCAGTGGGTTAAAGCCTCTGCCTTCGTCTGGGGTCGTGGTCCCAGGGTCCTGGGATTGAGCCCCACATTGGGCTTTCTGCTCAGTGGGGAGCCTGCTTCCTCCTCTCTCTCTGCCTGCTTCTCTGCCTACTTGTGATCTCTGTTTATCAAATAAATAAATAAAATCTTAAAAAAAAAAAGAAATTAAATTTCATTTCCTCCCCCAGAAGGTATGAATAGCATTCAGCCCTTTCAGTTTGATGATATGATGATATATGATGATTTTGGGGTGCTTGGGTGGCTCAGTCAGTTAAACATCTGTCTTCAGCTCTGGTCATGATCCCAGGGTCCTGGGATCCTGGGATCAAGTCCCACATCACACTCCCTGATAAGCAGGGAGTCTGTTTCTCCTGCTCCTTTTGCCCCTGCCCTCTGCTTGAGCTCTCTCTCATATGCTCTCTCTCTTTCAAATAAATAAAATCTTTTTTTTTTAAGATTTTATTTATTTATTTGACAGAGATCTCAAGTAGGCAGAGAGGCAGGCAGAGAGAGAGAGGGGAGGAAGCAGGCTCCCTGCTGAGCAGAGAGCCCGATGAGGGGCTCGATCCCAGGACCCCAGGATCACGACCTAAGCCGAAGGCAGAGGCCTTAACCCACTGAGCCACCCAGGAGCCCCTCAAATAAATAAAATTTTTTAAAAAAGCATATAATGATTTCAAGAGTATAATAGTAATCAAAGGTAAATTTTCTTATTTCTACTTCTTAAATAAAGAAGCTATATGGTGATAAAAAGAAATGCCCTCACATGTAAGCATTCCAAACATCCAGAGGAGAAAGCAGATGGGTTTTCTGTGAAGTCTTGGGCTTAGTCAATTTCATTTCCTGAAGTTGCTCTTCAAATTGGTGTTTATTTGCAAAACATATTGTGTATGGAATTTTGATTTACTGAGCTTCCCTCTAATTTTGCTTTCGGAAGACAAACATTTTGGCTTTTCTTTGCTTATGTTGTGTCCCCATAGTAATTGTCAGAACTCTTCCTCAGCAACAAACCCACCACATTGACCTCAGCAAGACCAAAAATGTCTTACACAGAGCTTGTCTTATTTTGTACACTCCAAAGGGAATGTTCCGCTTCAGCAGTTCTTAGAGCTAAATATCATGAGCAAATTAGTGGGACAGACTATTTTATGAACTTCAGTACTTGGAAGCCCTTCATAGCCTGTGACTAACCTCTACTGCCCACTGCCCCCCTCTCTACCTTCTGGCTTCAATCACTCTCCACTTGTCACTGTCCCCCGTACACCCTTCTCTTTAATGTCTCTACCTTAGGCCATGATGTTACTTCTGCGGGGCCTACAGAGAAAGCAAGAATATAGAGAGAACATGGGCTTTAGACAAACTCAGATTCATTAAAAAAAAAAAAAAAGATTTTATTTATTTGAGAGAGTAAAAGAGAGAGAGAGCACACATGAGCAGGTGGGGGGCGGGTGCAGGTTGAGCAGAGAGAGAGGAAGAAGCAAACTCCCCCCTGAGCAGGGAGCCTGATGCAGTGCTCGATCCCAGGACTCTGGGATCATGACCTGAGCTAAAGGCCAATGCTTAACCAACTGAGCCATCCAGGAGCTCCTCAGATTTATTTTTTCATTCTGTGATTTTGAGCAAGTTAGTTAACTACTCTGAACCAATTATAGATCAGAAAAATAAGCGATAGCAATATATAGGGGTTAGGACTGTTGTAAGAACTAAGTGACGTAATGGTAATAATAGTAAACATTTAATGAGCACTTATTATGTGGCATTATTGTGCCAAGTGCCTGTATTATTTGAATTAATTTTTAAAAGATTTTATTTATTCATTTGAGAGAGAGTAAGCAAGAGAGAGAGCATGAACAGGGGGAGGGGCAGAGGGAGAAGCAGACTCTGCATTGAGCAGGAACCCTTACGTGGGGCTCAATCCTAGGACCCCAAGATCATGACCCGAGCCAAAGGCAGACACTTACCTGACTGAGCCACCCAGGTGTTCCTTAAATTAATTTTTATATTAGCAGGATACCTACCCTTTGAGTAGCTCTTCCTGTGTTGTGAAAGGATGAGTCTTTTAAATATAACTGTCTTATACACTAAATTGTTAGTTCCTCAAGGGCTAGGACATTATCTTCTTATTGCTCTTGAAATCAAGCAAACATGGTGCCTGACACAAAGCAGGAGCCCAGTGAATGTCCGTTTAATGGATTGATAGTATGGCATTGTTGATAGTTCAGCTATTTCTACACTGTGATCTTTCTTCTCCAAGTATCAGGTATTCATCTACTAAAAATCCTATCTTGCAGAGTTATTTTGAATAATAATAATGTGCCACAAAAAGACATGGAGAAAACCTAAATGCATATTGCTAAGCAAAAATAGCCAGTCTGAGAAGGCTACATACTCTATGATTCCAATTCCATGACGTTCTAGAAAGGACAAAATTATGGAGACAGTAAAAAGATCAGGGGTTTGCAGGAGTTCCAGGGAGTGTGTGTGGGGGGGAATGATTAAGGGGAGTATGGTGAATTTTTAGGGCTGTGATATTATTACAGATGATACAAAGGTATCCCTCCTTCTGCCTCTCACCCTGCTCTTGTGCTCTCTTTCTCTCTCTCTCTCAAATACATAAATAAAATCCTTTAAAAAAAATTTTTTTTAAAGATTACTTATTTATTTGTCAGAGAGAGCACAAGCAGGGGAAGTGTCAGGTTCCCTGCAGAACAAGAAGCCCAATGTGTGACTTGATCCCAGAACCCTGGGATCATGACCTTAGTTGAAGGCAGATGCTTAGCCGACTGAGCCACCCACATGTCCCAAAGAGATGCTTTTGGATACAATGTGACATACATAGGTATGCACAGAGGAAGCATATCTAATCCAGTCTGGGGAGAACAAGTGGCTTAGGTGGGGTAGTCTTACTAGAGGAAGTTATGCCTGAATTGAGTCTTAGAAATAAGCAGATATTAACCAGACAAGGAAGAGAGCAGTGTGTAACAGGAGACCTCCATGCATGATCAAAATACAAAGGAGTGAACATAGTAGTCAGGGAATTGTTAAGTAGTTGAATATTGCTGTGGGCAAAAGAGAAAAGGCTGTTGGGACCTCAGGTAGAGCTGACAAGGTAGGGAGAAGAGGTAATTAAAAAGAGCCTTGGTATATCATGTTAAGGGATCCATTGAGTGGGCAACAGGGATCCCCAGAAGAGACAGCAACAGAGAGACCGGGTAGCCAGGAGGAAGATTGAGAAGGCCCAGGGTTCTATTTTTTTTTTTTTAATATTTTTAATTTAATTTAATTTGTTTAGGCCCAGTCTTTTAGACTCAACCCCTTCTCCTTATCATGCCCTTAGTCCCCATGCAGTGCTGCTCCTACCACTTAGATGGTTTGTTTTCCTGGAAAGGTCTAGGTGCTGGCAGCAGGCGAAGATTTGACATTGAAAGTTTTGACAGCCGAATGGAGACGATGTGGGGCATGAAATGGAAGCAGAGAAGATGAGTGTTTTCTCAGGCTGCTCATGACCCATTGAGGGTGCTTTTCTATGACACAGACACTTTCCACTTCAATCTACTGCTCATTGGCTCAATCTTCAGGATATCATCTCCAAAATCCCAGGAGAAGAAGTAATTGAAATATTTAAGGAATACCACTATCACTATTTTTTCCCTCAGATATCTTATCAACCACTACATGTGGTTAATATAAAAACTGAGCAGCAGGGCACCTGGCTGGCTCCTTTGGAAGAGAATGAGACTCTTGCTTTCAGGGTTGTAAGTTTGAACCCCATGCTTGATGTAGAGATTACTTAAATAAATAAATAAAGACTTAAAAAAAGAAAAACCCAACAACTGAGCAGCAAGCAGAAGCCCACATGTGTAGGAAAAAGGCATAAAGGCAAGACTAGATGATCCCAAAGATAAGCTGAACAGAATTTCTAGCCCATAGTCTGGCTTCAGCTTCCATGAAGTATATAAAAGACATTTCTGGGGTGCCTGGGTGGCTCAGTGGGTTAAGCCGCTGCCTTCGGCTCGGGTCATGATCTCGGGGTCCTGGGATTGAGTCCCGTGTCGGGCTCTCTGCTCAGCAGGGAGCCTGCTTCCCTCTCTCTCTCTCTCTCTCTGCCTGCCTCTCTATTTGTGATTTCTCTCTGTCAAATAAATAAACTCTTTATTTAAAAAAAAAAAAAAAGACATTTCTGGAGAAATCAGTGGACAAGGTCTTGAGTGAGACCTGGGAAACATACAGCTTAATAAATTGGGACCACTGGCAGGTGGCCGACATATAGGGTATCTGGCAAGACTCTGGTGAGGTTGGGGGTGGGACAGAAGGCTGCTCTTCATTTTTTGCTTCTAAGTTCACCAAAGCTCATTTTCAGTTCTGGAGTAGGTCAAAGTAGAAAACTTTTTGACATTTAATGAGTGTCCCCAGCCTCGCTGGGCCATAGGTCACAGTGGGGTGGGGGTATAGGTGGGTAGAACAGAAACCCCTATGGATAAATCAAAACAAATATAAAAAACAATCTGGATCAGGATCATTCAGGCATTCTAGTATCAGATTTTAAAAAGTGGTCTAATGGCAGTTGACATCTTAATGATGACCTTTTTCAATGCATCTTCTCTCTTGAGTTACAGTGGTCCCATTTGTAGCTGTTGCCTTCTATATCTGGTATATAGCTAATGCACCATCATTTCGAGGACTCACTTCACCTATTTCCTTACTTGGGTATAGTTTCCTATAATCTATACCTTCTTCTTTCTTGGTTTATACTCTTTTTCTCTTTTTGATTTAGTATGTCCTCCCTCCCTTAGCTTCTTAAGAAAGGGTTCATGGAACATAAGGTTTTTGAGAATTTATTTGTATTTCTTTCTTTTCTTTTTCTGTAAGTACAAAGCAGTATATTAAGGCAAAAGTACACTCTCAAGGTGTGAGAGCTGGTAGGTTCCACAAGGTAGAAACAGCCCCCTTTTTCTTGATTGACAGTTTGGGTATAGAATTCTATGTAGGAAATAATTTTCCTTCAGCATTTGGAGGCATTGTTCTATTGTTCTCAGAATTGAGGATTCAGCATTGCTGTTAAGAAGTCTGAAGTCATTCTGATTCCTTTTCCTTTGTATATGGTTTTTCTCTTCAAAAGTTTGGAGAATTTTGCCTTTGTGTTCAGTATTCTAGAATTTCATGATGATATTATTGGTATGTGTCTGTTGATATTCATTGAGCTAGGTCTTTAGTGGACCTCTTCTCTGGCAATTTAGGTCCTTCACTTATCTTTCATGTTAGAGGATTTCCTCCTCTGTTTGGTAATCCTAGTTACTGCTCATTTTTAAGGATGGGATAACAGAAAGCAGTTTAGACCTATTGACCATGAACACTGCTGAAAGGTAATGCAAGTAGGGTCTTCGTTGGGGAATTCTATCCTCGCCCCATCCCACTCCATAGCACTGTTTTTTAGGGATTTTTCTTTCCCCCTTGGGCTAGTCATGTTTCTTAGAAGTCTTCTCCCATCTTATGTCTGAAAGGTAAGGCTTGATTTCCAGTACATGAAGAATTGGGAGAGGTTGTGAGCAGTTAGTACATCTACATTAATCAATTTCTGTTTTCTTATTAGAGTCTTTAGCTTATAGAGCTATCGATAAGAAGTGGTACACCTCTACTTCAGTTAGGGGAGGGGAATGGGCTGTTACCCCATGCAAAAAGTCAGTGAAGAGGATATAAAAGTGGTACTACTTGTCAAGATCAAGATCACGGTCTACTGACTGAGCCAGTCAGGTGCCCCTCTCTGCATGTTTTCAGTAAACTCTGCTGTCATTTCCTTTCTGTTCATGTTTCGTTTCTATCCTGCATGAAGTCAAGGACCATCTTGGCTTGTCCTGCGGGACCTCCTCTGGGTCCTCCAATCCAGCCAGCCTGCATCACAACCATTCCCTTATTTTAGTCCTCCTACATCTTCACTCCCTCCCTATCCAGAGGATTTTGCAATGCCACTAAGTTAGCATTTGGTTTTATCAGGTCTGCCAAGCCCTTTATCACTGCTTTCTAGCTTCCAAAATTCTGTTGCTATTATTTCTTGCTATTATTTCTTCTCTCTCTCTCCCCATCCTTATGAGCTTTAGTGGAGTTCTAGAAGGAGTTGGGTTAGATATGTCTGTTCAATCTATCATTTCTAACTGGAATTGACTGTGAAACATTCTAAAAAACTAGGATTCATTTGTCTAACAAATATTGGGTGCCTACAATATTTGGGGCACTTTGATAAATGCTGGAGATGAACAATGACTTATCTTCCATCATGATGATTGATGCTGTAAGGTAATGGTTTGAGAAGAAAAGATCCCTTTCCTTGCCCTGAAATCAGAATTTTATTTTATGATGATTACTCTATGCTGGGTTTACTTGGTCAGTTTCATAACTAATTCTAATTTTTTAAAAAAGATTTTATTTATTTATTTATTTATTTGAGAGAGAGAGAGAGAGAGAGTGTGTGTGTGTGTGTGTGTGTGTGTGTGTGTGTGTGCGTGCACACACAAGCAGAGGGAGCAGCAGAGGGAGAGGGAGGGGAAAGAGTTCCAAGCAGACTCCACACTGAGCACAGAGCCTGAGGCAGAACTGATCTTACAACCCCAAGGTCACGACCGGAGCCAAAACTAAGAGTCTAATGCTTAACCAACTGAGCCACCCAGGCACACCCTGTAACTGGTTTTGATTTGAAATCACATCTAGAATCCTTGGATCATTTCTGATGTCATTCACCCATTGCCCCTCCCCGACCCTAGCTGTCTTTCTGAGTGTCTATAGGGTAATTTCCCTAATGTTTAGTTCCAATACTGTATGTGGTGTCAGGGCTGACTTGCCTTAAAGACCAAAGTTCATCCTGAATACTGCCTGGGCAAAGATCAGGTGCCTCAGGTACTGATTGAAGGACAAGTATGCAGTTGTCTTAACAGAATCTTTACATACCCTTGATTGTGTCTCTGTTCCTTGTGGGAAGTTATTCTAAATCTTGTCTTCAAAGTTTGGCAGTAGGCTTTAATGATTACAATGGTAGAAGGATGCTAGGAGAGAGGTATGACGTTTATTGAGTGTCTACTATGTGTCTATTATGTGCAGGCAGTGGCCTTTGTACTTCACATTTAGTAACTCATTTAATGTTATTCCGTAATAAATCAATGAGTATGGTACTATTCTCCTGGAACAAAGCAAATTAATGCAAACACTTGTCATTCTCTTTTCAGTCTCCTTGCTCAGACTTACTACTCCGATTCTATATTTCTGTGTTCTATTTTAAAAAATCTCTTGAAACTAGACATATTTACACAAATCACATGCCTATGAGGGTGTGGATATGTTGATAACCTTAGTCCACCTCATTTTTCTATTTCCAAGACACGAACTGCTTACATCTAACAGCCCAGCCCAGTGCTCTGATGGCAGGTTGGGGTCCTCGTGGAACAAGAAGAGGTCCCATCAGGACCAATCCCAATGGGCTCAACAGGTACCTGTTGTTTTTGCCTGACATGCCTGAGTCTACACATGAAAGATTTTATTTGAGAAAACTTTCTTCTGGCCTCCAAACTTTGTCCTGGCACTTTGTTTGAATGGATTGTGTTACTTGATATTTCTGGCTCTGCTTACTGATCAGAGTCTAGGATGAACTGGAAAAGAAAGAAAATGGGCTCTGCTTGTTACTGGTATCTTACATTGACAAGGAACTTAAAGATCTCTCTAGACTTCTTAATCTTGTGCCTTGAGTTAAGAAAATCACACATTTAGGACAGCTATAGTAATAGTGATATTAACAATAACACCTTATTTTTGCATTCAGAGTTTACAAAGCAGTGTTACATGTACTAGTTCCTCTAAATGGCCCTGAATTTGATTTTCTTTAATTTATTACTGTGTGATTCATAGATTATTTGTAAATGTATTAATGACTAACACAATAAACATGTTCTATCGACCAGCAATTTCCTAATCTCAATTTAAAGGTATAGTTTTTATACCTTTATATTCCCCATCCTCCCTCTTTTTGCTATAATAACACCTGAAAAGATCTGTAGAACAAGGAACTGTAGCAAACAAGCTCTTTGAACCTTAAAAGCAATACCTTAAAACAGAATCATAAAATCTCAGGAAGGGAAGAGATGCTGAAGGTCAGCAGATTTAACCTCTGTCTAATCCTGTTCCACATTAAAATATCCTCCCCTGGGGGAGGGCTTTGTTCTGCCAGAAAATATTTTGCATTTTCTAGGTAGAGCATTGCCTGGGACAGAGGGCAATTTTCTGCAGGAGGTGGGAGAATAGGAGGCAGTGGAGGATTTGGAAAAAGAGGAGAGAAGGTTGAGAAACAGGAATTGCCTTAGGGAGAGAACACAGAAGGCATTGACCCTCACCAGCACTCTAGCACAGTTGGCATTGTGCAATACATGGAAGGAAAAAAAAATAGACTTCACCCTTAAGGAGGTTTACCTTAGGTGTAGGAGGAAGCAGTTAAATGTAGGGTGTGGCAATGAATCACCCCTTGAACTCTGAGAATTTGACTAATAAGATAAAGGCAAATATGATGACACTGGATGCAAGTGCTTTTAAGGGACCAAACAACTAGTAGTAGGCCAGGTGTGATTTGTCTAGAGCAGAACTAGAGAATTCCCTTACCTAAGCAAAGAATTTATTGACCAGTTGGGGAGGTTGCAAGTTAAGACCCCAAAAGTAAGTCAAATGTAAGACTCCTAATCCCATTCGAAGGAGACACCCACATTCAGCATGGGGAGAAGTTCCCAGTTGGGGAGAGAGCCTCATAGGAGACTGGAAGTTTTGTACCCAGAACTGCCCACTACCCTTTGCTGTGAGTCACCCCCTTAACAACAACCCTCTGCATGATACTTGGTGTTGGAAGGTGCATCTCTGATAAGGGAACAGAAGGCAAGCTGAGGACAAATCAGAAGCTGACACCCCACAACGCCCCCATGGGATATATGTGACATTCCTCATACACTCTGGGCTGCCCTAAAGGAAAGGAAAAACAAATAGTTAAATTTACAGAGATCACAATCCTGCAAGATATGAATCTCCCTCAGTTTTCAAATGTCTTGGCAATCTACAAGAACAAAGCATTTCTATCAATACCCTTGCTTCCAGAAGGAAATGTAGATACAATTAAATATCTTTATAACCAGCAGCCAGTTGACAGATATTTGAAGCGGGCAGGGTGTAATGTACTTCCAGGAAGCTCCCAACTATCTTCATATTAATGCCTTACCAGAAGGAAAACAACCTTAACTTGACAATGGCAAGGCCTCAGGTATCCTGGGAGTCTTCTTTAACATATGAAAATCCTTTTGAAAACCTCTGTTTTCCTTACCTCCCAACCCCAATATAATCAGCCAGCCCTCACCACTCCAGGTCAACCGCTCTTTCTGCCCATGGGTCCTGTCCCTGTGCTTTAATAAACCTCCATTTTGCACCAAAGACTCAAGAATTCTTTCTCAGTCATTGGCTCCCAACTCCACCCCACCAGACCTCACCTATATTCCAAAACCACATCATCTCCTCTGTGAAGTTCCCCTGAACGTGGTCCCCCACCTTCCAGGTAGAGTTAACCACTCCTTCCTCTTGTTCCCCAAAACTAGATTTGTCTCTTGGGAGGTGTTGAGCCAAAAGACTCAACCAAGCCAAAGAATGGGAAAAGGAAGGGTTTTACTGGCAGCAAGTAAAGGAGAACACCAGGGATCTTTCCTAACGCGGTGTCTCCCCAATGGCAAAATCAGGGAAGTTTTAAGCTAAGGGTGAAAATGTAATCATGAAGGAGCTTGTACAATGGGGAGTACAGCATGGAACTGGAGCAAAGTTCCTCTTCAGACGACTCAGTCCAGATCACAGTCACCAGGGCTGGCAGGAGTCAACACCATCAATTTGAGTGAGGAACAGGTAGGGCTAGGTAGGGAGAGATAGGTCAGGGGCTATGGGATCAGGTTAACAAAATTAAAAATGTGGGAGATAGAAGGAAACCAGAGATAAGGGGAAAAACCAGAACATCCTGTCCTACGGGTCAGAGATGGGGTCTTGTTATAATAGCTACTTATAACCAACCAAGATTACTGGATCCTAAAAAGGAAGTAAGCCATTGAAGGTGTTATCACTAGTCCTTACTCAATGGTGTTATCAATAGAGATGTTAAAAGGATTTAAGTTCCCCGGTTAGCTTTCTATAAAAGACCATCCCTAAAAGCCCTCAGTGGCAACCCTATCCGGACCCCTCTCACTACTGAGAGCTTTTCCTGCGTCCTTCCTTAATAAACTTCTATTGCTTTACTCACTCTTCTTTGTCTGGGAGATTCATTCTTCAACTCCCTGAGACAAGAACCTCAGCTCTCAAATTCTCTGGCTCCTGTGGGCCTGGTATCTGAGTGCTCAAAGGGGTTTCAGTCCTGCAGAGATAACTCAAGAGTATGCATCCGGTCAGTCTTCACTCTTGAATATGATTAAGTTCTCTCCTGGCCTGATAGTGGCTTCTTGTTCTTCCATTCTTTCCCAAGATGGCAGGGGTCCAAAATGACCTTTCTTATGTTGAGAAAGCTATGTCTGTCTTTGTTTTTCGGGGCACCGCTAGCTCTTTCTGCTTGCAGGAGCCTCCCTTGAGATATTTCATTCCTCATTCTTGAGGGGTCATGGGCGGAGGTCAGTCTTCTGTAACTGCTTCCTGCTGAGTTTCAGTGTTGTGGTCTCCCTGGTTAAAGAAGTGAAATTCTTCTCCTGCTGCTCAAGCTAGATAAGCTTATATTATCCACTGGAGTGTTCCTTAAAGGTTCTTCAAAGAACAATCTGAAGTTGAATTTGTTACAATCAGGAAGTGACAAAGTTTACTAGGAGTCTAGAGATGTAGGAGTCGAATAGGAAGAGTCCATCATTTCTAGTACTTCAGGGCACCTTACATTTGATGACTCAGGAATTTAACTCTCCCTGGGTAACTGGATTTTCTGAGGAGGAGCCTGAGATCTGACACCAGTTCATAGCTGTAGTCTGTTTCATCCCCTTCTTTGTTGCCCAAGAGTGGTTCAGCTGTCTTTTTACTCTGGAATGATGGATCCAAGCTTTTATTCCCTGCAGGTTAAAGGAAGAAGGGGTGGTTAACGATACTAAATAAGGCCCATTCCATAAATGCTGTAGTTGATCTGAGGGGGTACCTGTTTTCCATGTCTTCAGATACACCCAGTCTCCTGGTTCATAGAGATGACTTTTTATTTTGTGGGGGCTGGAAAGCTTAGGCTGGCATGGTGGCTCAGTCCAGTAACAGCTTTCCCTACCTGTATCATGTGTTTAATAGTGTTTTCTGTTTCCATGTCTATTTCAGGCCACACCCATGGGCATGACGTAGGCAGGGAAATAGACCATGCATCCTAGGAAAGGATTCCCAGACATACATCATTTCAAAAGGACTGAGTTTTAACTTTCCTTTGGGGGCTACCCTCATGTGGGTTAAAGCTATGTGGCAGATTCAAAGCTTGATATGACTTGATAAGCAGGTCTGGGGTGTCTAGTATCAGGGTTTGAAATTGGCCTAGTTTGTCATCTGTTAGCTAATTATGGCCTTTGGCATTCAGAATTTGTCTCACTTGATGGGGAATCCACAGAGTTAAAGACTGCCCCCTAGTAAGTGTTTCTGCCCCTTATATCAGTAAGCAAGGAGCCACCACTGGCCTGCAGGCATGGTGGCCCTCTAACTGTTTTGAAAAGTCTGTTATGACTCTCCTCATATGTCCCCACATTTGGGTGAGGACTCCCAAGGGTAGTCCCTGTCTCTCATGGATGGATTGATGGTTCAAAAGGCTTTGAGAGGTCAGAGGTCAGGAGGGCCTGAAGCATCAGAGCTAAGTAGTAGTTCTTTTAGTTTTTAAAAGTCTTGATCAGGGATGCTGGGTGGCTCAGTCAGTTAAGTGTCTGCCTTTGGCTCAGGTCACAATCCCAGGGTCCTGGGACTGAGTCCCACATTGGGTTCCTTACTCAGCAGGGAGCCTGCTTCTGCCTCTGCCTGGTGCTCCCCTGCTTGTGCACTCTCTCTCTCTCTCTCTGACATATAAATAAACAAAATCTTTAAAAATAAATAAAATAAAGGTCTTGATCATTTTGGCCGTCCCATTCAAAAGGGTCAGTTTCCAGTGTCTGCAATTATTCATGAAGGGGCTTTGCAATCAGACCAAAGTTGGGAATCTATATCTGGCAAAATCCTACCATTCCCAAAAAACCCCTCACTGCTCTTGAGTGCTGGTATATGGCTTGCTTTCTGCCCTCTGGGAGTCTCCCCTGTCTTTCAGAGATCAAGCATCCTAAGTATCTGACCTCTGTCTTAGATATCTGGACCTTTGTGTTGGGCTGGCTATAAGAATGTCATCAACATATTGGGGGACTGTCCCCCTTTCTAGGTGTAGTCTTGTCAAATCTTGACTCAAAACCTCTCCAAACTAGTGGGAGAGCTTTTAAGCCCTTGGGGCACAACAGTCTAGCAATACTGCTGCCCCCCCCTTTTTTGAAGATTTTATTAATTTATTTATCAGAGAGAAAGGAGCACAAGCAGGAGGAGTGGCAGGCAGAGGGAGAAGCAGGCTCCCCACTGAGCAAGGGGCCCATTATGGAACTCAATCCCAGAACCCTGGGATCATGACCGAGCCGAAGACAGATGCGTAACCAACTGGGCCACCCTGGTGTCCCAATACTGCTGCTTTTGATACCAGTGGGGATCTTCCCATTCAAAAGTAAATGGTTCTTTTGAGGCTTCATCTGGGGGTATAGAGAAAAAAAGCATCTTTAAGGTCCAGAATGATATAAAACCTGTTATCTCTCAGGAGGTGAGTGAGCAGAGTATAGGGGTTCGGGAGCAAGAATGAATATCCTGTGTAGCCTCATTATTACCCTAAGACTTTGGACAAATCAATATTTTTCTGTTCCTGGTTTTTTTTTTTTTTTTTTTTTTTAAATAGGTAATTTTGGGGTGTTATAGGGAGATTGGCAGGGTCTTATCAAGCCTTGGCTTAGCAATCTATTACAAGTTTTATTTCCTTCTTGCCTTCAGTCTAAGGAGATATTGTTTAACTTTTGGCCAGCAATCCACTGAATTTCTTAAAACCTTTATAGGTTGGGCATTCACAGCTCAGCATATCTTCCCTCCCGCTTAAACTGGTCAAGTCTGTGGGCAGGACTAGTTTCCAGCATGGGAGGATTCTGAGTAAGGAGTGCCAGAGGTGTACCCCTCTGTGTTTTGGTACATTTATCACAGCTCTACCTTGGTTTAGATATATAGTGCCTCCCAACTTGACCAGCACATTTTTCCCTAACAGAGAGATCAGGCATTCTGGACTATACAAGAAGTGTTTTAAAGTTTTTTGAACATATTTCCACAGGTCAGAGGCTCAAAAATTTTCTTGTATTTCCTTTTCCTGACACCGCCTAGATGTTGCATTGTCTCTTGCAGAGGGGGCCCTTTTGGGTAGTCAACACTGAGAATGTAGCCCTGGTATCCAGCAAAAATTCAATCGGCTCTCCCACTTTATCTAAGGTGACCCAGGGCTCCTTGGGGCCATAGGGTTGAGGAGCCAACTGGGGAGTTCCCAGGCGGTGTCAATATTCTTCCCCAGTCACCAGGAATGGAAAGAAAGAGGGTTTAGCTTGGGTCTTTCCCATCTGGGGACAGTCAGGATATCTCCTCTCCCAATATCCCTCCTTTTTACAGTATGCACATCGGTTGGGTCCCAGCTTTGCGCGTGGCTTCTGTATCCCACGTTGGGGTAGGGGACGCTCACTCATTGTGTCTTCTTTTCTTCTCCTGGGTCACCTGAGGTGATCTGCAGTGCCACTGCCCACACAGCAGCTTATTTCTTCATCTTCCTGTCTTCTTTTTATTCCTCTGCCACATTTCGGTTTTTGAAGACCTGGAAGGCCACCTCAACCAGTTGGGAGGGGCAGGTGTTAGGTCCTACTGCAGTCGTTTGAAGTTTGCGGTAATGTCTGGAGCGCTCTGAGACAAGAGATAGTGTTTGGTTGTTTGTTTTAAGATTTTATTTATTTATTTGACAGAGAGAGACACACAGCAAGAGAGGGAACACAAGCAGGCGGAGTGGGAGAGGGAGAGGGAGAGGGAGATGGAAAAGCAGGCTTCCTGCCCAGCGGAGAGCCCAATGTGGGGCTCGATCCCATGACCCTGGGATCAAGACCTGAGCTGAAGGCAGACACTCAACGACTGAGCCACACAGGTGCCCCAGAGATAGTGTTTACTTTCGTAGCATTTCCTGCGTCCTTCAAGTCCAGGGTGGTCTATTGCCTAAGGCATTCACTAACTCTTTCCAAAAAGGCAGAGGGATTTTCATTCTTTCTTTGTTGCATGTTTCTTACCGTGCCTCAGTTAACTGGTCGAGCCACTGCAGCTTTTATACCTTTGAGGAGCAGTTACTTGTAATGTTCCAGCTTTTCCACACACCCCCCCAACCCCTCCCTCCCAGGCATCTGGGTCCCAGTGAGGGTCAGTGGTTGGTGCCGAATGCTCAGCAGATCCCCAAATCACACCGTCTGGCTAGGTGACATGCTGCTTGTCTGCTTCCGCCTTAGCTTTGAGCAAGGAAACTTGCCTTCTCTTCCCCTGTAAGTAGGGTAGTTAATAGGCTTTGAATATCTCGCTAAATGGGGTTATGGTCCATAAACATAGTGTTCATCATGTTAACAAACCCCTGCAGGTCGGCCCGAGTCCTTGAATATTTTGCTTCCAATTGTGCAGGGTAGGAGGTAGAGAAGGGTAGGTACACGCATAATGATCAAATTTCCTTCTGGGACCTGCCTCAGAGGGCAGACATTCTGAGTCTGATAAGAATGTCCACTCCTAGTACCGGTGGGGCTGAGCACTGTGAGCTCATCATTAGGTTCTCCTTTTCCTGAGTAAGGTGGAGGTGCTTTAGATGATCAAGAGAGTAAACAGGGAGTGGATCTAGCAGTGACTTGGGATCTGGAGGACTTGCAGGTGGGGCCCAGAACTGGGGCCCTGTTCTAAATCCCCCACAAAGGGAGCACTAACGGATCTTTAAGGGGTTCCTCCCAAACAGGGAGCATGATCTTATTCCCTGAGCCAAGTAGTTGAATATATTTAAGCGCATATTTCTTCTGCAATTCCTTACTTTGGCAAAGGGCCATAAAGCATTGTACATAAGGGATCACATCCCATTTTTCTTCCTTCCTACAAAGTAGGTTTAATTGGAGTATGCTACTATAATTTAACAAGACATTTTCTGGCCATTTTTCCTGGTCTTCTAGCAGGTATTGTGGCCAAGCAGTATTACAGAAGAAAACAAGTTGTTTCTTCATCACTGGGGTATCTCCAAAAAGCTTCTAATGACTCAGGATGCACCTTAGTAGGCTATGAAGGGGATTGACATCCAAATTCCCATATCCTTAGATCTCTGTTAAAGATTTGTCTCTAACTACCAAGACGTTTGCAATAGGGGTTTGTAGAGACACGGGTTTGGCTATTCTTAGCACACCGAAAATTTGCTTCTCTAGAGAGTTGGTAAGTAAGCTCTTCCAATAGATAATTTCAAAGTGTGCATTCAGGTTGCTCAAGAATACTAAGCCAGTCCCCTCTCTCTCTCTCTCTGCCTGCCTCTCTGCCTACTTGTGATCTCTCTCTGTCAAATAAATAAATAAAATCTTAAAAAAAAAAAAAAAAAGAATACCGAGCCAGCACCTCTCTACAATTTCTAGACAGATAATCTCCAGAATCTGAGATTTATCTCACTGCGAGCTTTAAGGATCAGGCATCCCTGATCAGCTTCCCAGACTTGGAAAGACTAGGATGTCCTACAATCCCTCAGGTTCTCCAAATGTACCAAACCAGAGAGCTGTGCAGACCCCAAGCCCTTCCTTTACCCACTTGAGATAGGGGTAGAGACCTAAAGTCAATTTGTGGGGTAATTGCCACTCACGTTTCTGAAGGAACCCTCTAATTAAAATGTCTGGAGCTGCCGCTAAGACCGTTCAGTGAGTCTAGGTGCACAGATCTGATAAATCAGGCTCCGAGAGGGATTCTCTTACGACCTTCCCTGAAGGTTCCCTAACAACACAGATGAGTTTGGACAGTTGAACTCCCACTCCCACTGCCCACTGTGTCGCCTGTGGAAGCTGGAGAAACTCAAAGTGGTTAGGCAAGAGGTCCCATCTGGGTTGCTAGATTTGTTACCTGAACCTGGGTTTGCCTCTTGGTAGGTGTTGAGCCAAAAGAAACAACCATGCTAAAGAATGGGAAAAGGATTTACTTGTAACAAGAAAAGGAGAACACGAGGAATCTTTTCTAAAGCAGTGTCTCCCCAACAACAAAATCGGGAAAGTTTTAAGCTAAGGGTTCATGCATATTCATGAAGGAGCTTGTGGAATGGGGAATAAAACATGGAATTGGGGCAAAATTCTTCTTAAGGTGACGTAGTCCAGATCAAAGTTACTGGGGCCGGCAAGGGTTAGCATTATCAATTCTCTGGCTCTTGTGGGCCTGGTATCTGAGTGCTCAAAGGGGTTTCAGTCCTGCAGAGATCACTCTAGAGTGTGCATCAGGTCAGTCTTCACTCTTGAATATGATTAGATTTTCTCCTGGCCTGATAGTGGCTGCTTGTTCTTCCATTCTTTTTTTTTTTAATGGACTTTAAAATATATATATTTTATTTATTTATTTATTTATTTATTTATTTATTTATTTATTTGACAGAGATCACAAGTAGGCAGAGAGGCAGGCAGAGAGAGAGGAGGAAGCAGGCTCCCCGCGGAGCAGAGAGCCTGATGTGGGGCTCCATCCCAGGACCCCGGGATCATGACCTGAGCCGAAGGCAGAGGCTTTAACCCACTGAGCCACCCAGGCGCCCCCCATTGTTCTTCCATTCTTTCCCAAGATAGCTAGGGGCCCAAAATGACTTTTTTTTTTTTTAAATTAAAAAAAAGATTTTGTTTATTTATTTGACAAAGAGAGAGAGATCACAAGTAGACAGAGAGGCAGGCAGAAGCAGGTCCCCTGCTGAGCAGAGAGCCCAATGTGGGGTTCAATCCCAGGACCCTGTGATCATGACCTGAGCCGAAGCAGAGGCTTAACCCACTGAGCCACCCAGGTGCCCCCCAAAATGACTTTTCTTATGTCGAGAAAGCTATGTCTGTTTTTGTTTTTTGGGAGACCCCTAACTTTCTACTTATATCCTGTCCCCACATTATTGTGTTCATACCTCCGTTATGGACCAATAGTACCATACAGTATTTGTAGCGCTCAATTTACATACATCTCCCTTATCACATTGGAAGATGAGGAGCCATTCTTTGACATTTTTGTGTTCTCAGTGCCTCTGCCCAGTGAGTGGCACTCAGCAGATGCTCTGCCAATATTTGAGTGACAGAATGAGTGAGTGAGTGAATGAATGAATGAATGAATAAAGATTGAATACTTGAAAGGGTACTTGCAGACTTAACATGAGCAAAGACTTCTTGTCAACAGAGTGTAGCCAGGGAACAATGGCAAGAACGACCTGCACGGAGCATATATGGGAAGAGCCCAAAGAAAAGGGGCTAATAGAGTTAGACCATGTATGGAGGGCCTTGAGTGGCAAGAAACACTCGTCTGTTTATTCATTTCACTCGACAAAAATGTGCTGTAAACTCTTTTGGGGAGTGTGAGTAATGAAAAGCTACAGTCTGTAGCCTAAGGGATGACACACTTGAGGGGGGAAAGGCAGACAGGGCAACAGTGGTCAGAGAGTGATAACGAAGGAGTCTAGGAATTCAGGGATAAGTACATCACTTCTGTTTGTGCCAATGGAAAACATCTGAGCTGGCCTTCAGGGTACGAGGGCCAGCAGAAGGCAGGACATCAGCAAGCAAAGATGGGACTATGTAGGCATGGAGGGGGAGCCGAAAACAGCTCCCCAGGGTTGAAGCAAATTAGGAGACGGGCATAAGGCGGAAGATGAAGAGCAGAGGTTGGGTGAGGGTGTGTAGGGCATTGGTTAGGGTAAGGCCCTTACAGCCGAGCCAGAGGAGCTGGGGAATGTGTGGGGACTTGCTGCATGTTAGGGTAGGGCTAATTACCATGAGTGCCGAGAACCATCAGCCCAGCCCTGGATAAAAAGCCAAGGCAAATCTTTCTGACAGGCCTACTTGAGGTTTTGAAATTTTTTTTCTCTATAATTAAGTGTCAAATGCTGAGATCGTTTCTGAGGTTTACACATGGTGTATGGTATGTGCTGGAAGGCTGGTTTGTACAAGCATGCCCTCGATGCTCCCATTAACTACTATCTTGAGAATATAGATATCCTGTCCTTCCTCTGTATTCACATCAAGCAGGGTATGTAGAAAACACATATTATTCAACATTGGAGGTCAGGGGCTCCAGGGGTGGCCAAGCCAGAGCATCTCCTTGGTAACGAAGAATGTGTGGACAGCAGGCTCCGACTTCCTTGGAACCCTGGCCATTCAAGGAGGGAAAAGGCGACAGAGAGTTGCTAGGCTAGTACACTGTGAGAGCTGGCTGCGTATACATGCATACGCGTATACACTGTGAGAGCTGGCTGCGTATACATGCATACGCGTATACACTGTGAGAGCTGGCTGCGTATACATGCATACGCGTATACACTGTGAGAGCTGGCTGCGTATACATGCATACGCGTATACACTGTGAGAGCTGGCTGTGTATACATGCATATACGTATACACTGTGAGAGCTGGCTGCGTATACATCCCAGCTGCGGATGCTTTGTCCGGTCTGCCACTCCTGGACTCCCTGGACGTAAGTGCCCTAATGAAAGTATGTCTCCCTTGCTGTCACTGGGTCATTTGTTGGGTCTCCATTTCTTTGGTCCCGTCAGCCACCGTTGGCTTCGAGTCCACCAGGGTGCAGCTCCACAATTGGTGAGCCAGCCAGGAGGAAACTTACGAGCACAGAGATGTCAGAAAGGGAAAAAGCGAAATTTGCAGGGGGACATCCTGAGTTGACCACCAATCTTCATGTGGGGAGGGATGGCTCATGCAAGTAATCTTAAGAAAGAGGCATCTGAGGGATGCCTGGGTGGCTGCGTCGGTTGAGCGTCCAACTCTTGGTTTCAGCTCAGGTCATTAACTCAGGATCATGAGATCGAGCTCCCACTCAATGCAGCGTCTGCTTGAGGTTCTCTGCTTCTCCCTCTCCCTCTGCACCTCTTCCTGTTCTCTCTCTCACACAAGTAAATAAATAAGATCTAAAAGGAGGAGGAGGAGGAGGAGAAGAAAAAGAAAAGGAGGAGGAGGAAGAGGGGGAGAGGGGGAGGAAGAAGAGGAAGAAGAAGAAGAAGGGAGAAAGGCTTCTGAGGGGAAAATTCCGACTTGGTCATTGAATCCCTGTGGGGAGGGATGGCCCATATATCAGATACTTGTGGATCGCTGTATAAGCATGGGATGCCCAGAAAACACTAGCCAATCTAATGCACTAATTGGAGGAACTGTGCTCTGTGACAAGGAAGGAAGCACGTGGTAGCCACGGTGGGCTGGCCTCTACCATGGGTAGTTTGGCCACCAAGGCTTGTGTTTAGAAGTTGAGGGATGAGCTAAGATTAGAAATGGACATGAAGAGATCCACTAGCCTGATGACTTTGGGGCTGGTAGGCTAGATAGGAGAACAAGATAAATTCGAGGATTTAGCTTGCTGTGTTGCAAAGCTAGGAGGGTATAAGATGCCCAGATTAAGATTCCAGGACTTGTAACAAAGCCTGATTAGGACATTACGAGGTGGAAGATCTAAAAAGTGATGAAAAATATTGTGGTGATTGATGAGAAAACAGACAAAATGTCCCAAGTTTTCTAACCCCAAATAAAAAGAACAATTTTAAATGCAATTTCTCCCAAAACTCCTATGAGAAAACTTGAATTCTTTCTCTGTCCCTTGAAGTTGTGAATCTTACCATGTCTTTTAGATATAAATATTCCAGGAGGGAATATTTAGATATAAATATTCCAGGAGGGGCGTCTGGGTGGCTCAGTGTGTTAAAGCCTCTGCCTTCTGCTCAGGTCATGATCCCAGGGTCCTGGGATCGAGCCCTGCATCGGGCTCTATGCTCAGCAGGGAGCCTGCTTCCTCCTCTCTCTCTGCCTGGCTCTCTGCCTATTTGTGATCTCTGTCTGTCAAATAAATAAATAAAATCTTAAAAAAAAAAATCTAGCCTCTGTTTCTAAAATAGAAGTGGGAAATGCATTCTTGAGAATATACAGATCCCATCCTTCCTCTGTATTCTCATCAAGTAGGATATATAGAAAAAAAACAAACATATTGTTTGGTGTTCAAGGTCAGGGGCTTCACTGGTGGCCAAACTGTAGGATCTCTTAGGTAATGAAGAATGTCTGGGGATATCTGGGTGGCTCAATTGGTGGAGCATGAGAGTCTTGATCTTAGAGTTGTGAATTTGATCTCCATATTAGGAGTAGAGGTTACTGAAAAAAACGTCTGGATGTCAGGCCTTGATTTCCTTGGAACACTGGTCAAGCAAAGAGGGAAAAGGCTCCAGATAGTTGCTAGGCTAGTTGTTACAGGACAAAAGCTTGCTGCATGCAGATCCCAGCAGCAATGCTTTGTATAGTCGGCTGCTTCTGGACTTCCTGTGCGTAAGCTTCTCCAATTAAGTTATGTCTCACTAGCTATCTCTGGGCCATTTTTTTGGTCTTGCTGGGCCATCATCCATCCTTGGCTTAGAGTCTGCCTGGGTGTGGCCACATAGCTTGTAACCCATTCTTCACATGCTACCCTTTCATTGCACCAGATACTGTCATTATCATTGCTTATTGTTCTAAGGCATACCTCAGCTGAGACAGATAACCACAGACTAGGAACATGGTAGGTTCTTCCTCTCCTAGTTATAATATACTTGATCATGGGGTCCATGAAGTTGCTAGCAAAAGTACTATGGAAATTTTCTGTTTGAGTTAATAGTGCCTTAAACTTTTTAAAAAAATGTTATGTTAGTCACCATGCAGTATATCATTAGTTTTTGATGTAGTGTTCCACGATTCAAAAATATGGAATGCTTCATGAATTTGCATGTCATCCTTATGCAGGGGCCATGCCAATCTTCTCTGTATCATTCCAATTTTCAGTTTTTGTGCTGCTGAAGTGAGTATGTGTCTTAAACTTTTGAAGCCTTCAGTTACTGCTGGCCATGTATGGTTGTACTCAACTCTGGGGAAAATATTTAATTTTCTACAGTGTTGGAACAGAACCCAGGTGTATTTTTTAGGATTCTATTGGTCATAAGTGACAGAATGCCAAAAGCAGCTTAGTCAAACATTAGATTTATTGGATAGATACTGGAGTAGCTCACAGAGCTGGGAAAAAAAGGGGCAGAATCAACAAAAGATTCTGAGAAGTTGGCAGAATAGGAAACACCAGGAATCTGTCTCCCCATCAGAAAACAATGGTGTCAGTAAGATCTGTCTGATGTAACTATTTTGGAACTCTGGAGTCTATTGAAGGCTTGGAGGCTTGGATGGTAAATTGTGGTCACTTTCAGCTTTTAGCACACTGGTAGGTACCTATCCTCCACCTCCAGTCCCATGGCAGCTAGGCACAGTCCACAGCTGTGCATGTGTTTTTGGAGCAGTTTGCAACGGCTTGTGGGAGCCAGGTGGGCAAAAAGGACCTTGTCCTCCAAACATTAATGATCTGTGTTCTAATTGCTGTTGCTGCTTCTGATCTTAGTGATGTAAACAAAGAGGTAGGCAGCCATTGTTGTTAGACCTCCTTCATTGTTACAAGCTCTTCTAGCGCCTACTGAACTGATCTCTAGGGTATTTAAAGGGCTGGTACCCTGTCTCCTTTCGTTTTTCTTTTTCTTGTCTTTTTTTTTTTTTCCTCTTTTAGGAACTAGGCACTAAAGACTGGAACACTCAAAAACAACTTATGTGAGAGAAATTTAAAAGCCAATGCACATGCCCAGGAAAAGGTATAGGCTCAGAAAAGACCTGAGAAGACTAAATTTACACCTCAGACTGATCCTTGGCACAGAGATAGCCTACAACAATCAAAAAAACAGTAAACGCTGAGGAAGGAAGAGAGTCTGATTTCCTGAGCTAATACATTTTTGATTCAAACGTTCAATTTTCAACAACAACAAAATCACAAGGCATACAAAGAAACAAGAAAGTACGGCCCATTTAAAGGAAAGAAATGAATCAACAGAAATTGTTCCTGAAAAAGACCTGATGGCAGATCCATGAGACAAAGACTGCAAAATAACTATTGTAAAAGTGCTCAAAGAACTAAAAAAAAAAAAAAAAAAAGGCATAAAAAAAAAAAAAAAAAAGAAATATTGGAAAAAAGGAAAAAAAACAAAAAAAAAAAAAAAAAAAAAGGCATAAAGAAAGTTAAGAAAAGGATGTATGGGCAGAATGGAAATAAAACAAAGAGACAGAAAACCAAAAAAAACTAAAATGAAATTCTGTAATGGAAAAGTACAATAACTGAAATAAAAATAATCACTACAGGCATTCAAAGGCAGATTTGAGCAGGAAGAAGAATCAGTGAACTTGAGGATAAGGCAATGGAAATTTTTGTGTCTGAGGAACAGAAAGAAAAATATTGAGAAAAATGAATGGAGCCTAAGGGACCTGTGGGACCCCATCAAGCAGACCAACGTACACATGAGAGTCTCAGAAAAAGAGAGGGGAAAGTCTTGAGAGAGAAAAAGGGGAGAGAGAATATTTGAAGAAATAATAACTGAAAACGTCCCAAATGTGTTGAAAGACATGAGCATAAACATCTAAGAAACTCAATGAACTCCAAGATGAACTCAAAAAGACTTACACCAGGGCGCCTGGGTGGCTCAGTGGGTTAAGCCGCTGCCTTCAGCTCAGGTCATGATCCCAGGATCCTGGGATGGAGTCCTGCATTGGGCTCCTTGCTCAGCAGGGAACCTGCTTCTCTCGCTGCCTCTGCCTGCCTCTCTGCCCGCCTCTCTGCCTGCTTGTGTGTACTTGCTTGCTCTCTCTCTCTCTCTCTGGCAAATGAATAAAATCTTAAAAAAAAAAAAAAAAAGACTTACACCAATACACATTATACTGAACTTTTCCAAGACAGAGAAAAAGAAAATCTTGAAAGCAGCAAGAAATGTTGTTAGTCACATATAAGTCATCCTCAGTACGACTGTCAGCAGATTTCTCATTAGAAACTTTGGAGAAGGTCACCTGGTGTCTCAGTTGGTTAAGCGGCCTGCTCTTGGTTTCATCTCAGGTCATGATCTCAGGGTTGTGAGTTTGAGCCCTGTGTCAGGCTCAGCACTCAGCAGGGAATCTGCTTGAGATTCTCTTTCCCTTTCCCTCTGCTCCCCAACTCCTGTGCATGTGTGCACACATGCATGCTATCTCTCACTCTTTCAAATTTGTAAATACATCTTAAAAAGACAAAACAAAACAAAAAAGAACTTTGGAAGCTAGAAGGTAGTGAGCTGATATATTCAAAGTGCTAAAAGGAAAAAATGTCAACTATGATCCCTATATGTGGCAAAACCTTCCTTTGAAAGTGACAGAGAAATTAAGATGTTCCCAGATAAACAAAACCTGAGGGAATTACTTATCATTAAAGCTGCCCTGAAAGAAATGCTAAAGGGAGTCCTACAGGTTGAAATGAAAGGACACTAGATAGCAATATGAAGCTGTATGAAGAATTAAAGGGCTCAGTAAAGGTAAATACATGTGCAATTTCAAAAGCTAGCATAATTTTTAATAATAGTTTTTAATTTCAGTTTTTGTTATCTATGTGATTTAATAGGTTAACAGATACAATAAAATTATTAGTCTAAAAAACTAGTATTATTATAATTTTGGTTTCTAACTTCATATTTGCTTTCTACATACTTGAAGAGACTAATGCATTTATTTATTTTTTTAAAAAAGATTTCATTTATTTATTTGAGAGAGAGAGTGAGCAAGAGAGAGAGAGCACACAAATAGGGTGAGGAGCAGAGGGAAAAGTGGACTTCCTGTTTAGCAGCGAGCCCAATGTGGCTCCCTGAGATCCACATCCTGGGATCATGACCTGAGCTGAAGGCTCAGGCTGAAGGCAGATGTTTAATCAACTGAGCCACCAAGGTGCCTTGAGACTAATGTACTTAAAATAATTTTTAGTTTATGTTTTGGGGCACACAATGAATAAAGATGTAATTTTGTGATATCAGTGGCTAAAATGGCGGGATGAAACTGTAAGGGAGCAGAATTTTTTGTATGTTGTTGAAGTTAAGCTGACAGAAATTCAAATTAGAGTGTTCTAACTTTAGGATGTTATGTCATCCTCAGGGTAACCACAAAGTAAACAGCTAAAGAATACACATAAAATGAAATGAAGAAAGAATTGGAATATTATACTACAAAAAATAAATTAAGCACAAGAGAAAAAGTAATATAGGAAATGAGGGACTGAAAAAATCAGTAAGATGAAAACAAAAAACAAAATTATGTAAGTCCCTTATCAGTAATTACTCTACATGTAAATGGATTAAGTTTTCCAGTCAAGACAGATTGAGAGATTAATAAAGCATAATTAGTAAAACCAACTAGCCAAACAAACAAATTAACATACATATGATCAACTGAATGTTATCTACAAGAGCTACAAGAGACTGACTTCAGAAGAAAATATTTGTAAATTATATACCTAATAAAGAATTAATATCCAGAATATATAGAGAATTCCTCCAACTCACCAAATATAACAAAAAAGAAATAATGATTTAAAATTAACAAAGAACTCAAAGTGACACTTCATCAAAAAAGATATATAAATGGCAAAAAAGCACATGGAAAGTTGTTCAACATCACTAATCATTAGGGAAAAGTAAAGCAAACTACAAACAAGAAACCACCTCACACCTGTTAGGTTTGACTATTAAAAAAAACAAACAAGCAAACAAAAAACAAAAACCCAAGGAAATAACAGTGAAATTATTATCCTTGTTCACTAATAGTTGGTAGGAATTTAAAATGGTACCACTGCTGTGGAAAACAGTATGGTGGTCTTCAAAAAATTAGAAACAGAATTACCACTTAATCCAGCAATTCTACTTCTGAATATATACCCAAAAGAATTGAAAGCATGGTTTCAAAGAGATATTTCTATACTCATGTTCATAGCACATTACTCACCATAGCCAAAAGGTGGAAGTAACCTAAGTGTCCTTCAACAGATGAATGGATAAGCAAAATATGTATATACACCCAGTGAAATATTGTTCAGACTTAAAAAAAGAAAGAAATTATGACATATTTACAGCATGGATAAACCTTAAAGACATTATGCTAAGTGAAATAAGCCAGTCACAAAAAGACAAATACTGTCTATTTCCACTTATAAAAAGTATATAGAGGGGTGCGTTGGGTGGCTCAGTCATTAAGCATCTGCTTTCGGTTCAGTTCATGATCCCAGGGTCCTGGGATTGAGCCCTGCACTGGGCTCCCTGCTTGCCAGGAAGCCTGCTTCTCCCTCTCCCACTCCCCTTGCTTGTGCTCCCTCTCTCACTCTCTCTCTCTCTCTCTGTCAAATAATAAATAAATAAAAATCTTAAACATAAATAAAAAACTTGTCATTAAAAAAAGAAGTATATAGGGTCACCTGGGTGGCTCAGTGGGTTAAAGCCTCTGCCTTCAGCTCAGGTCATGATCCCAGGGTCCTGGGATATAGACCCACATCAGGCTCTCTGCTCAGTAGGGAGCCTACTCCCCCCCCCCCCACCTGCCTCTCTGCTTACTTGTGATCTGTCTGTCAAAAAACAAAAAACAACAAAAAAAAAAAAAAACCAAACAAACAAAACAAAACAAAACAAAAAAACCCCCAAAACTTAAAAAAAAGAAGTATATAGAGTAGTTAAAAATCAAGGAGATAGAAAACAGAATGATGCTTGCTTAAGGCTGGGAGGCAAGAAGGAATGGGGAGGTATTTTTTCATGGGTATAGAATTTTAGTTCTAGAAGATGAAAAGAGTTTGGGAGGTGAGTAGTAGTGACGGTAGCACACCATTATGATGATATTTAATACCAGTGACTTGTACACTTAAAAGTGGTTAAGATGGCAAATTTTATGTTATGTGTATTTTACTGCAATAGAAACAATTTGGGGGAAAAAAGGAATGAATTATGGACACATGCTACAACATAGATGAACTTGAATACATTATGCCAAGTGAAATAATCCAGTCACAAAAGGATGAATATTGTATGATTTCACTTACATGAAGTATCTAAACTAGTTAAATTCATAGAGACAGAAAGTGGAATGGAGGCTACCCAGGGACAGTGGGACAGGTGGGAATGGAGAGTTAGTTGTTTAATGGGTACAGAGTTTCAGCTGGGGAAGACGAAAAAGTTTTGGATGTGGATGGTGGTGATAGTTGTACAACAGTGTGAGTGTACTTGATACCATCAACTGTACACTTAAAAACTTTACGTACATATGGTTTTATTCACACACAAAAGTTCACCACTCTCTAGACGTGAGTCCACTAGCAGCTCCAAACTAAGAGACTTACTTAGGTCATCTTCTGCTCCCAGATTATGGGAGAGAGGGGAGAGGCCCTGCCAGAGAATCTTACTCCTTTGAGGGACTATTAGGTTACCTCTGGTATACTTGCATGACTGCCCTTGCCTTGGTTGGGGAGGCAGACCAAAAACAATTTAAACCAGTATGAGAGAAGGGTAAAAATGTCTAGAAAAAGGGGAGGAGCAAGATGGTGGAGTAGTAGGAGACCAAAATATCATTGGGTCCCAGGAATTCAGCTAGATATGTATCAAACCAATCTGAGCACCTACAAACTCAACAGGAGATAGAAGAGAAGAGCAGCAATTCTAGGAAAAGAAAAGCAACCATTTTCTGGAAGGTAGGACATGTGGAGAAATGAATCTGAGTGATAGGTAGGCCATGAAGGGGAGGGCCAGCTCCTGGAAAACAGTAGAGCAGCGGGGTACAAAATTGGAACTTTTAGAAGTCTGCTCCACTGAGGGACGTTACTCTAGAGGCTAAGTAGGGGTGGGGTGGGGAGGTGGGAGGGTGAGGGGGTGGCAGAGTGCAGCCCTCACAGGGACAGTGTGGTCTCAGGACCCGCAGGGACACAAAAAGACCAGGGGTGTTTTAGTGCAGCAGAGTCCCACATATCAGAGTGGGGAAGCCAGCTGCAGAGACAGAAGCAAGCACTGGGTTCTCAGCTTGCAGTTACCTTAAACCATGATCCAAGGCACAGTTGGGCCACTGCCCTTCAAGCAGGGACCCCACAAGTGGCAGATCCAGGGAGACCCCCTCCTTCATCCTCCAGGAGGAGCAGTGCAGGAGTGCGCGGCAGGAATCTGCTGGGTTTGGAGACTCCAAACGGGGTCATGGGCCAGAGATAGAAATGCTCAGTCACAGGCTAGGTGAGCTTGGAGTGCAGCCAAAGACCAGGGAGACAGGAGTGATTGACTACTTTACTCTGAGGGTGCACTGAGGAGTGGGGCCTCGAGCTCTCAGCTCTTACAGGCTGGAGATTGGGAGGCAGCCATCCTCATTCCCATCCTCCAAAGCTGTACGGAAAGTGTTCAGGAAACAAAAGCTCTGGAGAGCAAACCCTAACAGATTACTTAGCCCGCCCCCTGGTAAGGGTGGTGCAATTCCACCTCAGGCAAAGACATTTGAGAATCACTGCACCAGGCACCTTCCCCCAGAAGATTAGCAAGAACATCCAGCCAAGACCAAGTTTACTAATCAATGAGAACTGCAGAACACCAGAGCTAGGGGAATGCAGCACATAGAATTTATGGCTTTTTCCTCAAGATTCTTTAGTCTTTTAAAGTTAAATTAAAAAAATTTTTTTTCTTATTCTATTTTTAAAAATTTTTGCCCTTTCCTATTTTAACCTTTTAAAACTATTTATCAATACCTTTTAAAATATCTTTTAAAATTTTCATTGTTATAGTCATATTCTATACCTCCATTGTATTTAACCTTATGTTTTGTATATATATAAGTTTTTCTTTCTTTAAAATTTTGGGATACAGTTTCTTTTAACAGATCAAAATATACCCTAAATCTAGCATTTGGCTTTGTTCTAGTCTCCAGCCTGATCACATTCTCTCCTTTTTTCCCCCTTTTTTTCAACCAATTTCTTATCAATTCCTTTCCTAGAATCTTTTTAAATTTTCATGTTTACAGTTATATTCCATCTCTTCATCATGATTACCCTTATTTTTGTATATATAGAAGTTTTCTTTCTTTAAAATTTTGGGAGGAACTTTCTTCTAACAGACCAAAATACACCCAAAATCAAGTGTGTGGTTCTGTTCTATTCATCAATCTAATCATATATATATATATATATATATATATATATATATATATATATATATGAATTTTTTTCCTCCTTTCTTCTCCCCCCAGTTTTGAGTCTCTTCTGATTTGGTTAGTGTATATTTTTCTGGGGTTGTTGCTACCCTTTTAGTATTTCATTCTCTTATTCATCTATTCTTATCTGGATAAAATGACAAGGTGGAAAATCTCACCTCAAAAAAAAGAACAAGAGGCAGTAGCAATGGCTAGGGACTTAATCAATATGGACACTAGTAAGATGTCAGAAATAAAGTTCAGAATGACGATAATTAAGATGCAAGCTGGGCTTGAAAAAAGCATAGAAGATACTAGAGAATCCATTCCAAGAGAAATAAAATCTCTTTCTGGAGAAACAAAAGAGATAGAAATAAATAAAGAAAGAAAGAATAAAGAATAAAGAAATAAAAATAAATAAAATAAAAATATATAAAATAAAATCATAAATATATATTTATTTTATAAATATATAAAAATATATATCTATATTTATATATCTATAATACAAATATATAAATATGAATAAAATAAATTTAAAAATAAAGAAATAAAGAAAAGAAATAAAAGAATTAAAATCTAGCCAAGTTAAAAAAAAAGCTATTAATGGGGTACAATAAAAAATGGAGGCTTTAACTTCTAGGATAAATGAGGCAGAAGAAAGAATTAGTGATATAGAAGACCAAATGATGGAGACTAAAGACACTGAGCAAAAGAGAGTTACCCTGAGGGGCGAATTCGAGAGATAAGTGATACCATAAGATGAAACAATATTAGAATAATTGAGATCCCAGAAGAAGAGGAAAGAGAGAGGGGTGCAGAAGGTACATTGGAGCAAATTATGGCAGAGAACTTCCATAATTTGGGGAAGGGAACAAACATCAAAATCCAGGAGGCACAGAGAACTCTCCCCTCAAAATCAATAAAAATAGGTCAACATCTCATGATCTAATAGTAAAAGTTACAAGTCTCTGTCACAAAGAGAAAATCCTGAAAGCAGCTCAAGACAAGTGGTAGAAATATTAGATACAACAGAATGGCAGCAGACCTACCCACAGAGACCTGGCAGGCCAGAAAGGACTGGCATGATATATTCAGAGCACTAAACAAGAAAAATATTCAGTCAAGAATACTATAATCCAGCTAGGTTGTCATTGAAAATAGAAGGAGAGATAAAAAGCTTCCAGAACAAACAAAAACTAAACAATTTGTGAACACCAAACTGCCCTACAGGAAATACTGAAAGGGGACCTCTGAACAACAGAGAGCCTAAAACTAAAACAGACCAGAAAGGAACAGTGACAATATACAGTAACAGTCACCTTACAGGCAATACAATGGCACTAAATTCGTATTGTTTAATATGAATTGTATTAAACAATTGATTGTTTAATACGAATTGAATGTAAGTGGGCTAAATGCCCCAACCAAAAGACACAGAGTATCAGAATGGATAAAAAACCAAGACCCATCAATATGCTGTCTGCTAGAAACTCATTTTTGACCCAAAGACACCTCCAGATTTAAAATGAGGGGGGTGGGAAAATAATTTAGCGTGCTAATGAACATCAAAAGAAGGCTGGGGTGGCAATCCTTATATCAGATAAATTAGATTTTAAGTCAAAGACTTAAAGAGATGAGGAAGGACTCTATATCATACTTAAAGGGTCTGTCCAACAAGAAGATCTAACAATTTTAAATGTCTATTAAATGTCTATGCCCCTAACATGGGAGCAGCCTAATATGTTAATCAATTAATAAGAAAATGAAAGAAACACATCAACAATAATACAATAGTAGAGGACTTTAACACCCCCCTCACTGAAATGGACAGATCATCTAAGCAAAAGATCAACAAGGAAATAAAGGCTTTAAATGACACATTGGACCAGATGGATATCACAGATATATTCAGAACATTCCATCCCAAAACAACAGAATACACATTCTTCTCTAGTGCACATGGAACATCCTCCAGAATAGATCACATCCTGGCTCACAAATCAGGTCTCAACCGGTACCAAAAGATTGGGATCATTCCCTGCATATTTTCAGACCACAATGCTCTGAGGCTAGAACTCAGTCACAAGAGGAAAATTGGAAAGAACTCAAATACAAGGAGGCTAAAGAGCATCCTACTAAAAAAGAATGGGTCAACCAGGAAATTAAAAAAGAATTTAAAAAACTCATGGAAACAAATGAAAATGAAGACACAACTGTTCAAAATCTTTTGGATACAGCAAAGGCAGTCCTGAAAGGAAAGTATATAGTAATACAAGCCTTTCTCAAGAAACAAGAAAGTGCTCAAATACACAACCTAACCCTACACCTAAAGGAGGTGGAGAAAGAACAGTAAATAAAGCCTAAACCCAGTAGGAGAAGAGAAATAATAGAGACCAGAGCAGAAATCAATGAAATAGAAACCAAAAGAACAGTAGAACAGGTCAACGAAACTAGGAGCTGATTCTTTGAAAGAATTATTAAGATTGATAAACCCCTTGTCAGACTTATCAAAAACAAAAGAGATTGAACCCAAATTAATAAAATCATCAATGAAAGAGGAGAGATCACAACCAACACCAAGGAAATACAAACAATTATAAGAACATATTATGAGCAACTATACTCCAGCAAATTTGACAATCTGGAAGAAATGGATGCTTTTCCCCTAAGGTCAAGAACATGGCAAGGATGTCCACTATCACCTTTTCATTCAACATATGCAACATCGTACTAGAAGTCCTAGCCTCATAGTACTAGAAGTCAACATATTCAACATAGTGCTTGAAGTTCTATTCAACATAGTACTAGAAGTCCTAGCCTCAGCAATCAGACAACAAAAAGAAATATAAGGCATCTGAATCAGCAAAGACGAAGTCAAACTCTCACTCTTTGCAGATTATATGATACTTTATGTAGAAAACCCGAAAGAATCCACTCCAAAACTGCTAGAACTCATGCAGGAATTCAGCAAAGTGTCAGGATATAAAATCAATACACTGAAATCAGTTTCTATACACCAACAAGACAGAAGAAATAGAAATTAAAGAGTCAATCCCATTTACAATTGCACCCAAAACAATAAGATACCTAGGAATAAATCTAACCAAAGAGCCAAAGAATCTGTACTCAGAAAACTATAAAGTACTCATGAAAGAAATTGAGGAAGACACAAAGAAATGGAAAAACCTTCCATGCTCATGGATTGGAAGAACAAATATTGTGAAAATGTCTATGCTACCTAGAGCAATCTACACATTTAATGCAATCCCTATCAAAACACCATCAACTTTCTTCAAAGAAATGGAACAACTTATCCTAAAATTTATATGGAACCAGAAAAGACCCGAATAGTCCGAAGAATGTTGAAAAAGAAAACCAAAGCTGGAGGCATCACAATTCCAGACTTCAAGCTCTATTACAAAGCTGTCATCATCAAGATAGTATGGTACTGGCATAAAAACAGACACACAGATCAATGCAACGGAATAGGTAGCCCAGAAATGGACCCTCAACTCTATGATCAACTAATCTTCAACAAAGCAGGAAAGAATGACCAGTGAAAAAAAGACAGTCTTTTCAACAAATGGTGTTGGGAAAATTGGACAGCCACATGCAGAAGAATGAAACTGGACCGTTTCCATACACCACACACAAAAAATAGACTCAAAATGGATGAAAGACCACAATGTGAGATAGGAATCCATCAAAATCCTTGAGGAGAACACAGGCAGCAACCTCTTCAACCTCAGCTGCAGCAACTTCTTCATAGAAACACCTCCAAAGGCAAGGGAAGCAAGGACAAAAATGAACTATTGGGACTTCATCAAGATCAAAAGCTTTTGCACAGCAAAGGAAACAGTCAACAAAACCAAAAGACAACTGACAGAATGAGAGATGATATTTGCAAATGACATATCAGATAAAGGGCTAGTATCCAAAATCTATAAAGAACTTATCAAACTCAACAGCCAAAGAACAAATAATCTGACCAAGAAATGAGCAGAGGACATGAATAGACATGTCTATAAAGAAGACATCCAACTGGCCAACAGACACATGAAAAAGTGCTCCACATCACTTGGCATCAGGGAAATACAAATCGAAACCACAGTGAGATACCAACTCACACCTATCAAGATGGCTAAAATTAACAAGTCGGGAAATGACAGATGTTGGCAAGGATGCAGAGAAAGAGGAACCCTCCTACGCTGTTGGGGGGAATGCAAGCTGGTGCAACAACTCTGGAAAACAGCATGGAGTTTCCTCAAAAAGTTGAAAATAGAGCTACCCTATGTCCCAACAATTGCAGTACGGGGTATTTACCCTAAAGATACAAATGTAGTGATCTGAAGGGGCACGTGCACCCAAATGTTTATAGCCGCAATGTCCACAATAGTCAAACTATGGAAATGACCTAGATGTCCATCAACAGATGAATAGATAAAGAAGATAGAATAGTTACATACAATGAAATACTATGGAGCACCCCCGCCCCCCGCCAAAATCTTGCCATTTGCAACAACGTGGATGGAACTAGAGGGTATTACACTAAGTGAAATAAGTCAACCAGAGAAAAACAATTATCATGTGAGAGAGCTCATATGAGGAATTTGAGAGGCAGGGCAGGGGTTTGGGGTGGGGAAGGGAGGGAAAAATGAAACAAGATGAAACTGGGAAGGGAGACAAACCATAAAGACTCTTAATTTCAGGAAACAAACTGAGGGTTGCTGAAGTGTAGGGGGTAAGGAGCGATGGGGTGTCTGGGTGATGGACACTGAAGAGGGTATGTGCTATGGTGAGTGCTGTGAATTGTGTAAGACTGATTATTCACAGATCTGTACCCCTGAAACAAATAATACATTATATGTTAATTTAAAAAAATGTCTGGAAAAGGCAAAAATCTACATAGACAGAAAGCAAACTAGTGGTTGCCAGGTACTGGGGGAAGGGGAATTGGCAATGAGTGTTAATGCGGATGAGGTATCTTTTTAGAATGATAAAAATGTTCTAAAGGGGCACCTGGATGTTTCAGTGGGTTAAAGCCTCTGCCTTCGGCTCGGGTCATGATCCCAGGGTCCTGGGATGGAGCCCCACATCGGGCTCTCTGCTCAGCAGGGAGCCTGCTTCCCTTCCTCTCTGCCTGCCTCTCTGCCTACTTGTGATCTCTGTCTGTCAAATAAATAAATAAAATCTTTTTAAAAAATGTTCTAAAGTTAGATACTGGTGAAGGTTGTACAATCTTTTTTTTTTTTTTAAGATTTATTTATTTATGAGAGAGAGAGAGAGTACATGCACGCAAGTGGGGAAGGGGCAAAGGGAGAAGGAAAGAGAGAGAATCCCCAAGAGGACTGCCTATTGAGTGGGGAGTCCAATGCAGGCCTTGATCCCAGGACCCTGAGATCATAACCGGGGCTGAAATTAAGAAATGGACCTCAACCAACTGAGCCAGCCAGCGGCCCCAGTTGTACAATCTTGTGAATATATTTAAAACCATTGAACTTTGTGCTTTAAATGAGTGAATTTTATGGTATCTGAATTATCTCTCAGTAGAGCTATTATTATTTTTTTAAAACACTTAAATCTAAAATAAAAAGAAAAGCTAGAACCAGGCACAACTGTAGGTTCTTGAAGATTATAATGGTTCTCAAGGTTGCCAGGACTCACTATTTAACCTTCTCTCTTTTACCCTGTTGGTGGGGAACATGACTTTGGACAGCTTCCAATTCAGATCCTTCTTGCATGTGACCCAACAGGCAAGAGTGAGCATCCGCCCCAAACTTCAGTAGAAAAGTCTGGGTAGAAGCTTGGAATGATGGTTTGATTTATATGTGCATCCCAGACTACCACTGAGGTGGAGTGGGTGGTGGTTTGGGGATGATCAACCCAGCTTGGGATGCATGGGTTCCCCTGGGGCCAGGGGTCCTGGGGCTGTTGCCAGAAAGTATTGAATAGCACAGAACAAAGACAACAGCTGCTAGGCAAAGGTGAAAATTCTCATGTAGATGTTCATTTGGTTTTGGCTAGAACTCTGAGGATTTCCTGATTTAAGCTCCCAAAGCTTAAATATATGATTGGGTTCCACTTTAATGCATACAAATGAACTCTGTCCCTACACTACATTGCACCTTAATTATGTCTTAATTACTTCTGGGTCACTGGCCCATAATCTAAATCCTTCAAAATGTTTAATTCTTCCTTTTTATCTCTAATATCTGTTTTTCTTGAAAGAGATCTGTTTTATGTCCTTAACTCAGAAATAGAAATTTCAATATTCATAAGGCTAGACTTATGCTTTAAAGTCACCCACAGTAGATCTGTGTTTGTTCCCCTAGAGACAAGTGGTGACTTGGTCATGACTCCTCAGCTGCTAAAGTGTAGCAGTACCATCAGTATCTGAACTTGGAGTGGGAGCACTGGTGTCACTCCTGCTGTGTCAGGGCTGAGGAGATAATTGGTGGGGGGAGGATTTAATTGTTCATTCATAAGCATCCAACATTACTTAGATCTTGCTGTTCTTTTGTAAGCATCCAACATTACTTAGAATTGTACCTCTAAAATTCTTTTTTAAAAATTATTTTAATTTTTTCAGTGTTCCAAGATGCATTGTTTATGCACCACACCCAGTGCTCCATGCAATACATGCCCTCCTTAATACCCACCACCAAGATCACCCAACCTCCCACCTCTTACCCCTCCAAAACCCTCACTTAGTTTCTCAGAGTCCACAGTCTCTCATGGTTCGTCTCCCCCTCCAATTTCCCCCAATTTACTTTTTCTTCTCCTCTCCTTCTCCCAATGTCCTCTGTATTATTCCTTATGCTCCACAAGTAAGTGAAACCATATGATAATTGATTCTCTCTGCTTGACTTATTTCACTCACTATCATCTCCTCCAGCCCTGTCCATGTTGATACAAAAGTTGGCTATTCATCCTTTCTGATGGAGGCATAATACTCCATTGTATATATAGACCCTATCTTCTTTATCCATTCGTCTTTGAAGGGGATCTTTGGCTTTTTCCATGGTTTGGTGATTGTGGCCATTGTTGCTATGAACATTGGGGTACAGATGCCCTTCTTTTCACTACTTCTGTATCTTTGGGGTAAATACCCAGTAGTGCAATTGCAGGGTCAAAGGGTAGCTCTATTTTTAATTTCTTAAAATTTTTTCCCAAAGTGACTGCACCAACTTGCATTCTCACCAACAGTGTAAGAGGGTTCCCCTTTCTCCACATCCTCTCCAACACTTGTTGTTTACTGTCTTGTTAATATTGGCCATTGTAACTGGTGTAAGATGGTATCTCAATGTGTTTTGATTTGAATCTCCCTGATGGCTAATGATGATGAACATTTTTTCATGTGTCTGTTAGCCATTTGTATGTCTTCTTTGGAGAAATGTCTGTTCATGTCTTCTGCCCATTTTTTGATGTGATTATCTGTGTTGAGTTTGAGGAGTTCTTTACAGATCTTGGATATCAGCCCTTTGTCTTATGTTGGAATCCTAACCCCCAGTGCCTCAGAATACGACCTTATTTGGAGAGAGGGTCTTTACAGGTCTAATCAAGTTAATGAGATCATTAGATCAATTTTGGAGACAAACATTCACACAGGGAGCACACGATGTGAAGTTGGAGGCAGAGATAAGGGCTATGGTTCATGAAGGAATGTGAAAGTTCCCAGCAAAGCACCAGAAACTAGGGGACAGACATAGAACAGATTCTTCCCCACTGTCTAGAGAGGGAAGCAACTCTGCTAACACCTTGGTTTCAGACTTCTAGTCTCCAGGATTGTGAGACAATGAATTTGTTGTTTTAGCCATCTAGGTTGTGGTCTTTTGTTATTGTGGCCCTTGCAAACTAATATGGATCCTTTGTAACAATGGTGTAAATTTAACTAACATCCCTAGGGTTGGAGAACACACCTCCCCCCTTGTCTCTTTGGCCTAGAAACGTGCCTCTCTCTACCCAGTTTAGGCTATGCATCTTTACCTCCTCTAGCCTTACTCCCCTCCTACCTCAACTTCCAATCCTTATCCCCTTTTTCCTACCCTATGGTCCCACTATTTCCAGGCTCTTAGACATCCATTTGAGATCCTCCCCTATTACCAATCTCCCCAGTAACCCCACTGTGTCACATCCTTACAGATCGAAGTCTAATTTGGAAGCCATCATATTTCTGGTGTGGGTGAAATGCAGGTTTTCTAACACATTCCCTGAAAGCACTTAAAAGAAGAGTTCCTTGGGGCGCCTGGGTGGCTCAGTGGGTTAAGGCCTCTGCCTTCGGCTCAGGTCATGGTCCCAGAGTCCTGGGATAGGGCCCCGCGTTGGGCTCTCTGCTCTGCGGGGAGCCTGCTTCCCTTCCTCTCTCTGCCTGCCTCTCTGCCTACCTGTGATCTCTGTCTGTCAAGTGAATGAATGAAATCTTAAAAAAAAAAAAAAAAAAAAAAAAGAAGAAGAGTTCCTTGAAGGAGCAGTGGTGGGGCAACATTCCCAAAGCCACAGTGGGCAAGATTTAACCCCAGGTGAGAGAGGGCTTCACATCACAGCCCCTTTCATCCCTTTACAAAAACCTCACTGGGGCCACCAAAGCAATCCCTCTGGGATTTTGGATAATTTACTTCTCCTGGCTTTGATTTTCTTATTATGGGAGAAAAAAAAAAAAGGGTTAAAACATAGGACTTGAGATCAGACAGACTTATATATCCAGGGGTGGTTATATGGATTAAATAAGATAATAGTAATCATTGAAAATTTTTGAAAGCTAACACTTATGTACATGATACCATGCTGCATGAGATACTTCATTTAAAAATGCTTCTATACAGTACAAACTTCCAGTATGGCAGAATAGGAGGGTAGGCAACTTATAGAAACATTTCTTTCCCTTATTCAGATGTTTTGAATAAAAGCCTGGTGTATCAAATATACTTGGCTAAGAAGGACAAATTACAACAAAATTTAAGGGTCCATTCAATTTTTTAATACTCTAATTATGTTGCATTTTATATTTCTTGAAATAAAAATGAGTCTCTGTTGGAAATATTTCAGTTCTAATCAATTTTTATATGGTTGTACTTTGCAGTGGATTGTACCTGTGTATGTACAGAACACCAAGACCTTAATTCAAACAATTCACTCAACATTACTGTACATCAGTGCTTCTCAACCAGGAACAATTTTTCCCACTAGGGAAAATTTGGCAATGTCTGGCAACATTTTTGGTTGTCAAGATAGGACAGTCTCTCACAACAAAGAATTATCAAGCCTGAAATGTTGAGGTTGAGAAATCCTTCCTCCTCCCCCACCCTTTCTCTCTCTCTCTCTATATATAATGTATTTATATAAAACAAATATATAAAAAAGATTTATATATAACATATATAACAAATATATACAGATTTTTTTTTTTTTAAAGAGAGAGAGAGATCACAGGTAGGCAGAGAGGCAGGCAGAGAGAGGGGGAAGCAGGCTCCCAGCTGAGCAGAGAGCCCGACACGGGGCTCGATCCCAGAACCCTGAGATCATGACCTGGGCGGAAGGCAGAGGCTTAACCCACTGAGCCACCCAGGTGCCCCCAAATATATACAGATTTTTAAATATAAATCTATATGACACATACATGTACAGTCCTCAAAGAAACAGAGTGAAAGCTAGCTACATAGTAAAAAACAACTTTTCCAAAGAAAATGAGGATGGGGAGGGGAGGTGATGAGGTTGAACTGTGTGTCAGAAGAGTCTGTCTGTGGAGGCTGGAGATGATCAAGACATCGGGTTTCTGAGCAAGTCAGCCAACTTTCCAATCCATCTGCCAAGAGCATAGCCCAGTTCTGCCTCAGCCAAGTGACCCATCTGTGAGCCTTGGCTACTGGAGACAAAAGTGTTGCTATCTCTTGGTAGAGCTGGGCACAATTGCAGAGCAATGCACACTGGCATTTTTGTTAGGAGTTGGCAAGTTCACAGTTAGCCCAATTGTTTCAGAAAGTGTGCGAGTGTACTATTGCTTCATGTCATTAATGTCTGCAGTGTGCTAAGAATAAAAGGATGGCTGGGGGAGGGGAAGATAAGTTGTAATTATTCAAATACATGCAGAATTATACAGGCTTCAAGACTCCGTTTCTGAGGCTCCTTCCTGCATTGATACAATGCATTAGATTCTATCAAGTACACAAAACAGCTCCCTTGCTTGAATTGAAAAGAGGTCCATTAATTCTTTTGGGCTCCCAGGTGATCATTTGGTCAATTCTGTTGTGAGAAAAAAAAAAAAAAGAAAGAAAGAAAGAAAGAAAAAAATAAGAAATGACAAGCCTGGACTGGTGAAATTCTCTTGTTCTACTCCATCACCTTTCTCTCTCTCTCTCTCTCTCTTTTTTCTATTACATCGAGTCAGCCCAGAGGCTGTCTCCCATTTTAAGTCCTACAGTTTGTTGTGGCCATGTTTACCAACTGCTATTATCATTGCTTTCCCTTCTTCTTCTTCTTCTCCTTCTTCCTCTTCTTATTCTTTTAGTTAAAATAAATATTTGGGGCCCTACTGTCCCAATACCAAAAGACTCACTTTGTGACAGGTTAAATTCTTACATCTTCAGAGAAGGATAATAATGTCAGGCCACCAAGATAGTATTTTGTGTTGGGTATCCAGGCCAAGCAGTGAATCGAAGTAGAATGCTACTCACTCCTCTGCATAGTAACCAGCAAATATTTAACAAATGACTACTGGTACTCAACATGGTGTTAGGTGCCAAGAGATACATAAATGTATGCTATAGATCTATAAATATTAAATAATTATAAATACATAAATGAGAAATAACAGATTTTTTTTTTCACTTGAGTGGGTCAGAGGTAGTATTTATGGTGAAGGGAGTAGATCAAAAGACTATTTTCTAGAGGCCAGTTAATAGAGTTTCAGGCTTTAGGATTATAATCTAGTTAGGGAGATGAATTACATTGATCGTAGAGAATTAATGATTGCTAAATAGTTTAGTCTTAATTTTCAGTGCACTGTCAGTTTATAAAAAGAAAAACAATTGGCTTGAATAAATGGTTTATGCTGTAAAGCAATTAGAAATAAGATAGGATGAATAATTCATATTATAGAAAACTAGTTAAGCTAAGGAGACTAAAGTGGTATTGCACACGCGCACGCGTGCGCGCACACACACACACACACACACACACACTGAAACAACTCCCCCAAACAAGGGATGACAATCAGTCAAGAACCATAACATGTGCTGGGCACATGTCAGGTACTGGGTTCACCCACTGCCCAGTGTACAGTTCTTGCTTTGATGGAACTCACACAAAAGCATTTTAGGAAGTTGATTTAGTTGTAGTCGGGAACAGACAGGAATGGGGAGAGTCTAGAGTCAAAGAGACCATCTATGGGGGGCCTGGGTGGCACATTGGTTGAGCATCCCACTCAGCTCAGGACTTGATCTTGGAGTTGTACATTCAGGACACATGTTGGGCTCCACACCCAGTGGATAGAGAGAGACTAGCTATAAGGATGAGTAAGGAGATGATGAGGGCCCAGGCTGGTGTAGTGGTCTTCAAGAAAGCAGAGAAAAGTGAGTCTGGAAGGCACTAAAGTACTTGGAGCCTGGAAAACAGATTTGAAACAAAGGGAAGCAATAGGGAAGTCAGGGTCATAGGAACAATGGCAGTGCCATCAACTGAAATAGGGCATTTGTAAAGGCAGTCAAATTGGAATAGTAGAGATTATACATTTTTGAAGATACTGAACGTGAGGTAGCGTCAGCATGTCCATGTTGAAATAAAGAGTGGGATGAAATAAAGATAGATAAGAATGAATGAATTCTACAAAGCTGGTGGGAGAGAGAAAGAGGCAGAGGGAGAGGGGATGGGGATCAGAGTCTTGGGCAAGTCATCCTCAGAGTTAGGAGTTGGAAGGGAGGAGATGGGAATCAAAAGTAGCTGAAAAGGTCAAGAAGAAGTAGGGAAATGTAGTGTCACTGACTCTAAGGGAGGAAAGAATTTGAAGGAGTGGGTTGTCAGGGTGGTTAAATGCCACAGAAAGGCCCAAGAGAATGAAAACCAAGATAAAGCCATTCATTGTATAAGATTGCAGTCTATACAACAGGCTGTGTGTTTTTTGTTCTATAAATAAATAAAGGGTGCCTGAGTGGCTCAGCTCAGGTCGTGATTTCAGGGTCCTAGGGTGGAGCCCTGCGTTGGGCTCCCTGCTTAGTGGGGACTCTGCTTCTCCCTCTCCCTTTTTCCTCCCTGTGCGCTCTCTCTCTCTCTCTCTCTCTCAAATAAATAAATGCCATCTTTTTAAAAAATAAAATAAAAATGATGAGATATTTATAAGCTCTCAAACAAAACGTACATGCGAATGAACAATATCTAAGACTCAGTGACCCATAGGGTTGAGATAACAGCGCATTATAGTCACATAGCACTTTGGTTTTCAAAGTACCTTCAAATACATCATTTCAACTGATCTCTTACAACATTCCTGGGATGATTATAGCTTAAAAAGAGTCAAATTTCTTGTTTTTATCATTTACTTGCTCAATTACAATATACGTTTGTACAGCTATCAATACTTTTAACAGTAAATAACTCCCTGGGGACTTGGCTGGCAGAAAATGAAAGATGATGAGCTTAATGATGATACCAGACTAATGGTGCCCAACATTTATATGCATAAAGAGATTTCACCTGTGTGGTTTCATTTTACCTTTAACAGCTCCGTGAAATAAGTCTTGTTGTCTCCATTTTATCTGTGTGGGCAGCTCTAAAAGACTCACACCAGAAACAAGTACAGGTGTACTTGTCTCCTTGTACTTCACTTTCCTGTGCTTTGCAGATAGTGTAGTTTTTACAGATCAAAAGTTTGCGGCAATCCCGCATTACCCAAGTCTACTGGCACCATTTTTCTTTTTCAAGATTTTACTTATTTATTCGTCAGAGAGAGCACAAGCAGGCAGAGTGGCAGGCAGAGACAGAGAAAGAAGCAGGATCCCTGCTGGACAAGGAGCCCAATGCGGGACTTGATCCCAGGACCCTGGGATCATGACCTGAGCCGAAGGCAGCAGCTTAACCAACTGAGCCACCCAGGCGTCCCTAGCACCACTTTTCTAACAGCATTTGCTCACTTTGTGTTTCTATGTCCCATTTTGGTAATTCTTGCACTATTTCAAATGTTTTCATCATTATTATATTTATTATGGTGATCTCTGATCACCGATCTTTGATGTTACTATCGCAATTGTTGGGGAGTGCCACAAACTGCTCCCACATACAATGGTGAACTTAATAAATGGGTGTGTTCTGAGTGTTCCACCAACTGGTGGTTCTCCCATCTCTCTCTCTCTCCTCAGGCCTCCCTATTCCCTGACACACAACAGTATTGTGCTTAGGCCAATCAATAATCTTACAATATGGCCTCCAAGTGTTCAAGTGAATAGGCAGAGTCACATACCTTTCACTTTCAGTCAAAGGCTAGAAATGATTAAACTTAGTGAGAAAGGCATGTCAAAAGCTGAGAAAGACTGAAAGCTAGGCCTCTTATGCCAACCAGTTAGTCAAGCTGCGAAGGTAAAGGAAAAGTTTTCAAAGGAGATGGAAAGTACTACTCCAGTGAACACACGAATGATAAGAAAGTCAAACAGTCTTATTGCTGATATGAAGGAAGTTGAGCGGTCTGGATAGAAGACCTAACCAGCCACAACATTCCCTTAAGCCAAAGCCTAATCCAGGGCAAGGCCCTACATCTTCTCAATGCTGTGAAGACTAAGAGATCAGGAAGCTGCAGAAAAAGAGCTGGAAGCCAGCAAAGGTTGGGTCATGAGGTTTAAGGAAAGAAACCATCTCCCTAACATCAAGTGCAGGAAGAAGCAGCATGTGCTGGTGGAGAAGCTGCAGCAAGTTCTCCAGAAGATCTAGGTAAGATCATTCATGAAGGCGGCTACACTGAACAACAGATTTTCAAGAGAGTTGAAACAGACTTCTATTGGAAGAAGATGCCATCTAAGACTTGCATAGTTAGAAAGGAGAAGTCAGTGCCTGGCTTCAAAGCTTCAAAGGACAGGTGGACTCTCGTGTTAGTGGTGAATGCAGCTGGTGACTTCATAAGTTGAAGCCAATGCTCATTTACCATTTCCCAAATCCTGGAGTCTTTAGTAATTGTGGTAAATCTGTTTTGCCTGTGTTTAATAAAGGAAACAACAAAGCCTGGATGACAGCACATCTGTTTACAACATGATTTACTGACTATTTTAAGCCCACTGTTGAGCCCTACTGCTGGGAGAAGAAGGTTTCTTTCAAAATATTACAAGTCACTGACAATGCACCTGGTCACCCCAGAGCACTGATGGTGATGGACAAGATTAATGTTGTTTTCATGCCTGTTAACACAACATCCATTCAATGGCACATAGATCAAGGAGTAATTTTGAGTTTCAGGTCTTATTATTTAAGAAATACATTGCATAAGGCTGTAGCTGCCATAGATAGTAATTCCTCTGATGGATCTGAGCAAAGTAAATTGAAAACCTTTTGAAAGGATTCAGCATTCTACATGCCATTAAGAACATCTGGAATTCATGGGAAGAGATCAGAATAGCAACATAAAACAGGAGTTTGGAAGAAGTTGATTTCAACCCTCATGGATGACTTTGAGGGGCTCAAGATTTCAGTGGAGGAAGTAAGCACAGATGTTGTGGAACAGCGAGAGAACTAGAATCAGAAGTGGAGCCTGAAGATGGGACTGAATTGTTATAGTCTCATGGTAAAACTTTAATAGATGAGGAGTTATTTCTTATGGATGAGCAAAGAAAGTGGTTTCTTGACATGGAATCTATCCCTGGTGAACATGCTGTGAAAACCGTTGAAAGGACAACAAAGGATTTAGAATGTGATATAAACTTAGATTGATAAAGGAGGGGCAGGGTTTGAGAGAATTGACTCCAATTTTGAAAGAAGTTATACTGTGGGTAAAATGTTATCAAACAGCATCACATGCTACAGAGATATCATTCATGAAAGGAAGAGCCAATTGGTGTGACTTCATTGTTGTCTTATTTTAAGAAATTGCCTCAGACACCCTGACCTTCAACTACCACACTGGTCAGCAGCCATCAACATTAAGCCCAGACACTCACCAGCAAAAAGATTATGACTTGCTGAAAGCTCAAATGATGGTTAGCATATTTTAGCAATCAAGTATTTCTAAATTAAAGTATGTACCTCATTTTTTTAGACATTATGCTATTGCACACTTAATAGACTATGGTATAGTGTTAACATAATTTCTGTATGCACTGGGAAACCAAAAAAATCATTTGACTTGTTTTATTGTGATAATTCACTTTATTGCAGTGGTTTGGAACTGAACACCCTGTATTTCCAAAGTATGCCTGTACATTGAGCAGGCCTTACTTAGACAAAATAAATGGGCTTTTCATGTTTAATAAACTTAAGGCCTGCTGAGAACGATGAAGGAAATCTTATCATAGAACAAGAAAAGAAAGCTATGTCGGGACACATCAATTGATGTATCCTCTTTCTATAAGTAGACAAAATATAAAGCTGCTTACCTTATTTAAAATCTCACAAATTTGTATTAGAAATGTTTTGGTTGCAAATCACAAAATTTACTTTAGGGTCATCTAGGGAAAAAGTGGCCGGGAATTCATTGGCTCAATAACTGAAAAGTCCAAGGGTAGAAGTTCAGTCTAAATGTTCAGATGTAAATGAGTCCAAATTAGATTTAAGCTGAAAAAGTTCAGCGCTTGGAGGGGCTGTGTCTGCATGTACCACATATGTGTGTCTTGAGGGTGGGCGTGGGGGTGGGGGACTGGATGAAAATCAGCCCTACCTCAACTGCAGGAACTTAGAGTAGGGAAGGGGTGGTTCTCCAAAGGAAAACCAACATGCTTCTAGAAGCAGAAGAATGGATATTGGGCCGGCAAAACCAGCAGATCTCTAAAATTATTTCTGTCCTCAAAGTCTTCCATAAACTTATTTGAAATTGTCACCATTATTTTTCATTGTTTAAGACTTTAAGACTCAGGAGTTTGGTATAGATACTCTGAAGCGAAGTTTCTCAACCCTAGCTACACATGATCAGAATCATGGGGCTGGCCAAAAAATGCTTTTAAAATACACACATCTGAGCCTAACCTTTCAAGTGAGGTTCAAGATCTCAAGTTTTGTCCATGCGGTAAGTGGTTGAAAGGATTAAAACACTGTGCGAAGTTAATAGCAGTAGGTATCAGTTCCTCATCCCACATCTTCCCATGCTCCCCCACCTTTTCTCCACCCAAGCTATCAGTGAGGACTCTTGGACAGAATAGGCACCCCATTAATATTAGTAGAATTGAATATGGCAGAACTGAGCGGAGAGGATACTCTGTACTATCCATGTTGGTCTTGTGTGTGCTCAAACACCCTCTAGGCCAGTAGGGGAGTTCAGAGCTGGGGGGGCACTCCAGGTACCAATCAACAATCAGTCCCGTCATAGGGAATCAAAAGGAGTCTACAATTTAAGGGTAGATTTAGAAGTCAGGTCAAGAGAGGGGATTTGGGGTTTTCTTGGTATAGGTAAAGTCCTGGAAGCAAAAGGAAGCCTGTCCTATTTGGGGACTGGAGAGTAGTTCTTTATGGCTAGAGGATAATGCCTGAGGGCAAGGTGAGCAGGGCTGAAGCTGGAGAAAAAAGCTGGGGAAGTTAAGTGCTAAGTTTATTTTTATTCAAGTGCTCAGGGCTCTAAAGAAATGTTTATTACAGACCCAAATCCCACACATTCTATCATTTTCAGCGTGGGAATGTTCCATTTGTGAGTTGAACAAAACAATTGCAGTTTTAAACTGGATTTTAAAAAACAGCTGAGAAATTAATCCCAAGAGCCCCCTTAAAACTACTAGGATTTGGCGCTCCTGTTCTGCAGTGCCGCGGCTTTGCCACAGGGGTGCAGTGCAGCTCAGCCGACAGTAAGGACTGGAGCAGAGGGACGCAGGGTCTGTGGGGCGGGGCTCCAGGGAATCCCTCCCCAAAGCAACAAATGTGGTTCTCCCGGAGCTAGGTGGAGCACGCAACTCCATTTCTACCCCCAGCTTCCTCTACGACCCATTGCCCTCTTTCTGCCAAATGACAAATACCAAAAAAAAAACCCTACTATAAATAATGTGTGTAGAGCACAAAAATATCTGCAAATTGATGGTCTCTACAGTGCTTGGTTTCATGTCCCACATCTAAGTAAACAGTGGGATTGCCTAGTTTAAAAAAAAAAAAAAAAGGAAAGAACCCAATGTCCAATGATCAGGGATTGACTAAGTAACTTATGGTATATTCATACAGGTAAATACAATGCAGCCATTAAAAGGTAGGAGAAATTATAACAAGAAAACGTTACGTGAAAAAAGCAAAATCCAAACAATATATGGTGAGATCCTAGTGTTTTTTTTTTTTTTTTTTTTATAGATTTATTTAGTTGAGAGGAAGAGAGAGTGCGTGAGAGAGCAAGCATGAGCTGGGGCAGGGCAGCGGGGGTGGGCCGTGGGGGGCAGAGGGAAAGGGAGAAGCAGGATCCTGGCTGAGCAGGGAGTCCTTCCTGGGGAGGATCCTAGGACTCCCAGATCATGACATGAGCTGAAGGCAGTGAAATCCTAGTTTTTTTTTTTTGTTTTTTTTTTTAAGATTTTGTTTATTTATTTATTTGACAGAGATCACAAGTAGGCAGAGAGGCAGGCAGAGAGAGAGGAGGAAGCAGGCTCCCTGCTGAGCAGAGAGCCCAACGACGTGGGGCTCGATCCCAGGACCCCGGGATCATGACCTGAGCCCAAGGCAGAGGCTTTAACCAACTGAGCCACCCAGGCGCCCCAGTGAGATCCTAGTTTTATTAAAGTGTTTATGTAATATATATTTACATAGAATAAAACTCTGGAAGTTGTCTGTAATCATCTCTTTTTTTTTTTAATATTTTATTTATTTATTTGACAGAGATCACAAGTAGGCAGAGAGGCAGACAGAGAGAGAGAGAGAGAGAGAGAGAAGCAGGCTCCTGGCTGAGCAGAGAGCCCGATGCGGAACTCGATCCCAGGACCCTGAGATCATGACCCGAGCCGAAGGCAGCGGCTTAACCCACTGAGCCACCCAGGCGCCCCTGTAATCATCTCTTTATGGTAGAGTTACTGTTGATTTTTATTTTCTTCTTTACAGCGTTCTATATTTTACAAAATATGAATATACTTTTATATTTGGAAGAAAATTAATGAAAGAAATTCCAAAACAAATAAGCAAATATCCATCCCACCTTACAGAAAAGGATGAGCAATTTCATAACTTATTATAATTACATGAGGCTATGGTGGCTCATGGGACTGATTCCATGATTGCATATGAACACCATCCTCCACTGGTACAGCCCAGGGACTAAGAATCATACTCATAAGTCCTTGAAAGAACAATGAAATACAAGAACATATTAGGAGTGATTATAGATAATTTGTTATTTTCTTTTGAGGGCTTTCCTGTGTTTTCAGATTTTCTATAGAAACATGTAAAGATTTTATTTAAAAATACAAAACATAAGGGACACCTGGGTGGCTCAGTTGGTTAAAGCTGCGGCCTACGGTTAGGGTCATGATCCCAGGGTCCTGGTATCAGTCCCACATGGAGTTCCTTGCTCAGCAGGGAGCCTGCTTCTCTTTCTGCCTCTCTGTCTGCTTGTTTGGGCACTCTCTTTCTCTGACAAATAAATAAATAAATAAAGTCTTTAAAAAACATAACATAAAAGCAGATACAGACTGACTACAAAATGAAAAGCAAACACAATGAAATGAACGGGAAGGGGAAAAACAAAGATTTGAACGTCTTACAGTTACTTACAGTTGTTTAGAATTCATCCTTCCTCAATTTGAAACAGGATTTAGCTTGTCCGATGTGATTTGAGACATCATTTTTTCACACTAAACATGACAATTTTGATCAATATGTCTTTCGAATAAAATTTCAAAAAATTTTAAACTTTAAAACCCTTTTAAAATCACAAAAGCATTGTGCATTTTTTGTGTGTGAAAAATAAGTATCTGTAAGCTGGTAATTTCTTCACTAAGAACTGTGAATATTTTGTTACACAGTCTCTCAGATATATAAACCGGTATTTTTAAATAAAGCAGGAACCTGGTGTTTTGTGACCTCCTAAATTCACATATTATATGTACTACACTTTTCTCCATGTCATTAAATACATGATTTTTAATGGCTAGGATGTGTACTTGTTTTTGTACCATACTTTATTCAAGTAGTCTCCTATTGTTTTTTTTTTTATTAAGATTTTATGTATTTATTCGTCAGAGAGAGAGGCACAGCAAGAGAGGGAGTACAAGCGGGGGGAGTGAGAGAGGGAGAAGCAGGCTTCCCACGGAGCAAGCAGCCCTATGTGGGGCTCAATTCCAGGACGCTGGGATCATGACCTGAGCTGAAGGCAGACGCTTAAAGGCTGAGCCACCCAGGCGCCCCAAATAGTCTCCTATTGTTAAATATCTGTTAATTTTCTAGTTTTTAGCCACTAAGAATAATGATGATTTTACTATCTTTGTTCCTGTGTGTCTTTGATGGGCTTTATTTTATTTTTTTAGTACAAATCACTAGAACTGAGTTGGGTCGAAGACTTCAGTCATTTGAATGATACATAGAAAGGGTGCTTCAATCTGCATTCCCCTCAGTAGTATCTATTTTGAATATTACAGTATTATAAGGACTCTTAAAATTAGGTAGGGCTAGTCATCCAAACAGCCTCTTTTTCAAGGCTGTTTTGGCTATTATGGGTCTTTTGCATTTCCATGGGAATTTTAGAATCACCTGTCAGTTTCTACCAAAAAAACCCCCACTAACGAACGAACCAACCAACCAACAAACAAGAACCCCCCCCAAAACAAAACCAAAACAGTTGGGATTTTGATTGAGATAGCACTGAATTTAGAAATCAATTTGGGGAGAACTGACATGATTTATTTAATTATAAATTTATTTAAGATAGTTTTTAAAATTAATAAGCTTTTTAGTGCAATGTTAGCTATATAGGAAAATCGATGGGAAAGTAGAAAGAGTTCCCACATACCCTCTCCACCCCCCCATTTCCCATATAATTTACATCACATGAGTTACTGTGGTACATTGGTTACAACTGTTGAACCAATTTTTATGCATGATTATTAGCTAAAGTCTATAGCTTATGGTTCAGAGGCGTCATTCGTTGAGTGGTGTATTCCATAGGTTTTAACAAATATATGATGACACTATATCCACCATTACAGTATCATACAGATTGTTTTCATACTATTGATGTTGTATATTAAGCTTGTATCCCACAACCTTGTTCTAGTGGTTTTTGTATACATTATATTGGATTTTATACAAAGACAATCATTTTGTTTGAAAATAAGAACTATTTTACTTCTTTCTTTCCAAAACTTCTGGTACAATGTTGAAAAGAAGTGTTGATCCATGCCTGGCTCCTTATCTTAGGGGGTAATGCATTCAGTCTGTCACAATTGAGTATGATGTTAACTGTCGATTTTTTCACGGAAGTTCCCTAGTTTACTAAGAAAATGGATGTTGGATTTTTGCCTACTCAGATGATCATATGAATTTTCTTCTTTAGTTTAAGATGGGTGAATTACATTGATTCATTTTCTAATGATGTTTTGTCTTCTTATGTTATATCATAAAATATATGCCTTCAAAAACTCAAATGAATATTTTAGTAATAATGAACAGCTATTGAATGCTTACTATGTCCTTGGCATTATTCAAAATGTTTTTTTCTATTAATTACTCATAACAACCCCAGGAAGTACGTGCGGGTGTTATCTAACTTCAGAACTGAGAATCTAAGTAGTTAAGAAATTTGCTTCAAGGTCACACAGTTCAGTGTCTGGCTGAGCCAGGATTTGAACCCAAGCTGTCTGAACCTGCAACCTATTTTTTCTTTTCTTTCTTTCTTTTTTTTTTTTTTTTTTTAACATTACACATACTCTGGATGCCTGGGTGACTCAGTCGTTAAGCATCTGCCTTTGGCTCAGCTCCTGATCCCAGGGTCCTGAGATCCAGGCCCACACCGGCTCCCCGCTAGGCAGGAAGCCTACTTCTCCCTCTCCCACTCCCCCTGTTTCTGTTCTCTCTCTGTGTGTGTCTCTCTCTGTCAAATAAATAAATAAAATCTTTTTAAAAAATTACACATACTCCCAGAAACACAGACCATACCATCTTGGCTTGATGTTCAGATCCTAGTATAATGAATGGTGCATTCAAACATCTAACAAAAAAATGATATGGGAACGAGAGAAAAGGGTGCAGTGAAGGTGGAGTCTAATCTGCATTTGACTTGCTTCCACCAGACACAGAAGCCACATTTTATCTAAAATACCTCAAAACACCTGTTCCAGCCATATTTATAACCATTTATACTTATATCACTAAAGCATGAGCCTCTGTATGAAATTTAGAAGAAGAATCTGACTTCTCAATAGTTTTTTTTTTTAGAGTAAAAACAGGATTTGGAATCAGGTTGAGTGCTGTTCTAAGCACACGAATAATAGACACTAAAACTTTAATGGTATTTTAAAATCCCTCTTCCCCCCTAAAACTCTTTTTTGTTCTCTTGTTATTTTTTTTCCTTTCAAATTCTTATTTCATTTCTAGTTAGTTAACATATAGTGTAATATTGGTTTCAGGAGTAGAATTTAGTAATTTGTCACTTACATATAATCCCCACTGCTCATCATAATGAGTGCCCTCCTTAATGCCCATCACCCATTAAGCCCCTCCTCCAGCCACTTCCCTCCATCAACCCTCAGATTGTTCTCTATAGCTAAGAGTCTCTGGGGCACCTGGGTGGCTCAGTGGGTTAAAGTCTCTGCCTTCAGCTCAGGCCATGGTCCCGGGGTCCTGGGATCAGGGTCCTGGGATCGGGGTCCTGGGATCGAGCCCTGCATCGGGCTCAGCAGGGAGCTTTGCCTCTCTCTCTGCCTGCCTCTCTGCCTACTTGTGATCTCTCTCTGTCAAATAAATAAATAAAATCTTAAAAAAAAAAGTCTCTGATGGTTGGCCTTCCCCCCTCCTCTTTTCCCCCCCTTCCTACACATTCACTTATTTTGTTTCCTGAATTCCACATATGAGTGAAATCATATGGTATTTGTCTTTCTGTGATTGACTTATTTTGCTTAGCATAATACCCTCTAGCTCCATCCACGTCAGTGCAAATTCTTTTTCATTTTTCATTCTTTTTGATGGCCAAGTATTCCATCAAAATATTCCATTGTATATCTATACCCTTCTACTTTATCCATTCATCAGTTGATGGACACTTGAGCTCTTTCCATAGTTTGGCTTTCTTTGCTAATGCTACCATATACATGGTGTGCATGTACCCTTTCGAATCTGTATTTCTGTATCCTTTGGGTAAATACCTAGTAGTGCAATTGCTGGGTCATAGGGTAGTTCTATTTTTAACTTTTTGAGGAACCTCCATATTGTTTTTCAGAGTGACTACACCAGTTTGCATTCCCACCAGCAGTGTAAGAGGGTTCCCCTTTCTCCATATCCTCGCCAATATCTGTTGTTTTCTGTGTTGTTAACTTTAGCCATTCTAACGGGTGTGAGGTGGTATCTCACTGTGGTTTTGATCTGTATTTCCCTGTTGATGAGTGATGTTGAGCATCTTTTCATTTGTCTTCTTTGGAGAAATGTCTGTTCATGTCTTCCGCCCATTTTTTAACTGGATTATTTGGTTTTTTGGGTGTTGAGTTTGGTAAGTTCCTTATAGATTTTACTAGGCCCAAATCCCCCCCACCTTCATTTTCCACTTCCTTCTCCTAATGTCCTCCATGCTATTCTTTATGTTTCACAAATAAGTGAAACCATATGATAATTGACTTTCTTTGCTTGATTTATGTCACTTAGCATAATCTCCTCCAGTCCCATCCATGTTGCTGCAAAAGTTGGGTATTCATCCTGTCTGATGGCTGAGTAATATTCCATTGTATATATGGACCACATCTTTATCTATTCATCTGTTAAAGGACATCTTGGCTCTTTCTACAGTTTTAGTATAGACATTTTAACGATGTTTGTTCTTCCAATCCATGAGCATGGAATTTCTCCCCATTTCTTTGTGTCCTCTTTAATTTCTTTCATAAGTGTTCTACAGTTTTCAGAGTACAGATCTTTTACCTCTTTAGTTAGTTTTATTCCTAGATATCTTATTGTTTTTGGTGCCATTGTAAATGGAATTGATTCCTTGATTTCTCTTTCTGCTACTTCATTATTGGTGTATAGAAATGCAACAGATTTTCATACATTGATTTTATATCCTGGACTTTGCTGAATCCGTATATTATTTCTGGCAATTTTTTTTTTTTTTTTTTTTTTTTTTTTGGTGGAGTCTTTTGGTTTTTCTACAGAGTATCATGTTGTCTGCAAATAGTGAAAATTTGACTTCTTCCTTGCCAGTTTAGATGCCTTTTATTTCTTTTTGTTGTCTAATTGCTGAGGCTGAGACTTCCAGGACTATGTTAAATAGTAATGGTAAGATTGGACATCCCTGTCTAGTTCCTGACTACAGAGGAAAAGCTCTCAGTTTTTCCCTACTGAGGATGATATTAGATGTGTGTCTATTGCATATGATTTTAATGATGTTAAGCTATGTTCCCTCTACATCTACTTGTTGAGGCTTTTTATCAAGAAAGGATGCTGTATTTTGTCAAATGCTTTTTTTTTTTTTTGCATCATTTGAAGGATCATACAGTTCTTTTTTTTTTTTTTAAGATTTTATTTATTTATTTGACAGACAGAGATCACAAGTAGGCAGAGAAGCAGGCAGGGGTGGGGGAAGCAGACTCCCTGCTGAGCAGAGAGCCTGATGCGGGGCTTGATCCCAGGACCCTGGGATCATGACCTGAGCTGAAGACAGAGGCTCTAACCTACTAACCCACTGGAGAGACAGAAGCACGCTCCCAGATGAGCAGGGAGCCTGATGCAGAACTCAATCCCAGGACACTGGAATCATGACCTGAGCTGAAGGCAGACACTTTACGACTGAGCCACCCAGGCACCCTGAGAGGATCATAGAGTTCTTATACTTTCTTTTATTAATGTGGAGTATCACACTGATTTGTGGATTGATATTGAACCACCCCTGCAGCCCATGAATAAATCCCACTTGATCATGGTGAATAATCCTTTTAATGTACTGCTGGACTCAATTTGCTAGTATCTTATTGAGAATTTTTGCATACATGAACATCAGGGATACTGGCCTGTAGTTCTCCTTTTTAATGGCCTTTGCATGGTTTTAGAATCAAGATAATGCTGCCCTCAAAGGATGAGTTTGGAAGTTTTCCCTCCATTTCTATTTTTAGGAGCAGTTTGAGAAGAATAGATATTAATTCTTCTTTGAATGTTTGGTAGAATTCCCGTGAGAAGCCAACTGGCCCTGGACTTTTGTTTGTTGGGATATTTTTGACTACTGATCCAATTTATTTGCTGCTTATGCGTTTGTTCAAATTTTCTATTCCTGTTTCAGTTTTGGTAGTTTGTATGTTCCTAAGAATTTGTCTGTTTCTTCCATATTGCCAGTTTGGTGACATATAATTTTTCATAATATTCTCATAATTGTTTGTATTTCTGTGGTGTTGGTTGTGATCTCTCCTCTTTCATTCATGATTTTATTTATTTCAGTTCTTTTTGATAAGTCTGGCCAGGGGTTTACCAATTTTATTGATTCTTTCAAAGAACCAGCTCTCAGTTTCATTGATCTGTTCAACTGTTTTATTCTGCTTATTTCTGTATCATTTGCTTCTGCTCTAATCTTTATTACGTCTCCTCTTCTGCTGTCTTTAGGCTTTATTTGCTGTTCCATCTCTAGCTGTTTAAGATATAAGGTTAGGTTGTGTATTTGAGACTTTTCTGGCTTCTTGAGGTAGGCCTGTATTGCAATATACTTCCCTCTTATGACCTCCTTTGTTGTATCCCAAAGGTTTTGAACAGTTGTGTTTTCATTTCCATTGCTTCCATGTATTTTTGATTTCTTCTTTAATTTCCAGGTTAACCCATTCATACTTTAGTAGGATGTTCTTCAATCTCCATGTATTTGTGGTCTTCCCCAAATTTTTCTTGTGGTTGACTTCAAGTTTTGTAGCATTGTGGTCTGAAAATATGCATAATATGATCTCAACCTTTATGTACTTGTTGAGGGCTGATTTGTGACCCAGTATGTGATCTATTCTGGAGAATGTTTATATGCACTTGAAATGAACGTGTATTATGCTGCTTTAGGATGAAATGTTCTGAATATATCTGTTAAGTCCTTCTGGTCCAGTATGTCACTCAAGGAATTGTTTGCTTGTGATCTTCTACTGAGATGATCTGTTTATTGCTGTAAGTGGGGTGTTAAAGTCCCCTACTATTATTGTATGATTATCAATGAGTTTTTTAAATTTTGTTATTAATTGCATTATATATTTGGGGTCTCCCAAATTGGGAGCAAAAGTATTTAAAAATTGATAGATCTTCTTTTTTTTTTTTTTTAAGATTTTATTTATTTATTTGACAGAGAGAGAGATCACAAGTAGACGGAGAGGCAGGCAGAGAGAGAGAGAGAGAGAGGGAAGCAGGCTCCCTGCTGAGCAGATAGCCTGACGCGGGACTCGATCCCAGGACCCTGAGATCATGACCTGAGCCGAAGGCAGCGGCTTAACCCACTGAGCCACCCAGGCGCCCCAGATAGATCTTCTTGATGAATAGACTCCTTCCTTATGATATAATATTCTTCCTCATCTCTTGTAACAATCTTTGGTTTAAAATCTAGTTTGTCTAGTATAAATACGGCTACTCTAGCTTTCTTTTGGCATCCGTTAGCATGATAGATGTTTTTCCTTACCCTCACTTTCAATGTGAAGATGTCTTTAGGTCTAAAATGAGTCTCTTGTAGGCAGTATATAAGTGGGTCTTGTTTTTTTTATCCATTCTGATACCGTATATCTTTGTCTTAATGGGAGCATTTAGTACATTCACATTCAGAGAGATTATTTAAAGATTAATGCCTATTAATTACCTATAAAGTTGGTGTTTCTGGTGATGTTCTCTGTTCCTTTCTAGTCTTTGTTGCTTTTGGTCTTTTTTTCCTCCATTCGAAGAGTCCCCTTTAGTATTTCTTGCAGGGCTGGTTTAGTGGTCATGAAATCCCTTAGTTTTTGTTTGTCCTGGAAACTCTTTATCTTTCCTTCTGTTCTGAATGACAGCCTCACTGGATAAAGTATTCTTGGCTGCACACTTTCCCCATTCACCACATTAAATATATCATGCCACTATCTTGTGGCCTGCCAAGTTTCTGTGGACAGGTCTGCTGCAAACATGATCTATCTTCCCTTATAGGTTAAGGATTTTTTCTCCTCGCTCCTTTCAGGATTCTTTCCTTGTCTTTGTATTTTGTGGATTTGACGACGACATGTCTTGGTGATGGCCAGCTTTTGTTGAATTTAATGGGAGTTCTCTGTGCTTTTTGGATTTCGACATCTGCTTCTTTCCCCAATTTAGGGAAATTTTCATCTATAATTTGCTCAAATAAACCTCTGTTCCTTTTTCTTTCTCTTCTTCCTCTGGGACTTCTATGATATGAATGTTACTACGCTTTAAGGAGTAGCTGAGTTCCCTAAGTCTACATTTGTGATCCAATTCCTTTCTTTCCTTTTTTTTTTTTTTTGTTATTTTCTACAATTTTGTCTTCTATATCACTGATTCTTTGTCCATCCTCATTGTCATTGCATCCATTTGGTTTTGGATCTCAGTTATAGCATTTTTTATTTTGGTCTTAATAGCTTTTAGTTCTTTTATGTCTGCAGTAAGAGATTCTCTAGTGCCCTCAATGCTTTTCTCAAGCCCAGCTAGTATCCTTATGATTATTGTTTTATAGTCTGATTCAATTCTTACTTATATCTGTATTGATTAAATCTCTGGTCATGAATTCTTCCTATTCTTTCTTTTGGGGTGAATTTCTCCATCTTGTCACTATTTCTGGGTCACATGTGTGTGTGTGTGTGTGTGTGTGTGATTATTAGGAAAACTGGTTGTATTCTTGCTCCTGAGAGTAATGGCTATATCAAGAAGAGGTTAAAAAAAAAAAAAAAAAAAGGAGAAGCTAGACCCTATTTCCCCTAGAGCTGAAGCTTTGTAGCACTCTATGATCAATAGACTTGGTACATGTGAGGGGCTGGAGTTATGCTAGTCTTCTGGGAGAAGGGTCTGCTGCTCTGAATAGAGGTGGACTTACCCTAGTGGAGATGCACCTAGTGTGCAGGGGACTGGGGCTTGATATAAGCAGATCCAGCCTCCAGTGAGTGGTGCTATTTTGCTTACTGAACTCAGTCAGTGCTTAAGGGGTAGGGGAATGGCTTTGCTTCACTCTCTGGTCCCCAAGTGGGAAGCTTGCTCTTCCAGAAGCCCTCACAGAAGAGCAAATAATCCCTCTCTCATGTCCTCAGCTTCTGCCAGATCCCTGCCTTCACCCTTCCTGCCTCTGAGCTTTCTGCCTGGTAGGCAGCACAACACTCTTGTGTTTTATCTCAAGCATGTGGTTAGATTTTAAAACTCCAAATTTCAGAGATCTTCATACTGCAGATCTGTGCTGATCCTCTGGGGAAAGGGTCTTCAACACTGTGGCCAGTGCCATCTTGTCCCAGAAATTGGTTGCACAATGGTGCAGCAGGGAGTTTATGGTATAGTTTGGCTAAAAGCTGGCACCAAAGCTTGCTGCCCTCAGCGAGGGTCTTTGTTCCTGTGCTAGGGAACAGCACTGTCAGAGAGGCCATGCCACCACTCCCAAATATACTCCAAGCAGGGGATCTTCTCTTTGTGCAACCCAGGGGATCCTCAGACCACACTGCCCACTCCTGGGTCTCCACCCTCCTTCCCCACCGGAACATTGCCAAGCCCATCAGGTACAACCCTGGGGATGGTGTGGACCTTTAGACTCTGCCCACTGTTTATAAAAACTTGTGGTATTCAGCTCCTTTCCTTTTCCCCATCAGTGACTTTGGGGAAAGAGTTTTTCTTGTGTAATTCTCTGTGTGCGCTATCACCCTTTCTCTCTCTTTCTCTCTCTATTACTCCTTTCTCTGTGATCACAGCTCCCTCCCTTGGCAGCACCAGGTTATTAGAAATGCAAAAGGTGGGGCCTACCCCAAACCTCAAGAATCATTTAAACAAATCCCAGGTAATTTCTAAACACAGTAAAGATTAAAAAGCAGAGTGGGACCACCTGATGAACTTCATTTCCCTAGAAAACTTCCTGTACCAGGAAGCATGTACAAAAATGTTCATACTAGAGATGCTAAATATTTTGCAAAGCAGCTCTGCTTCTGATTGAAAATCAGTAATTTAGAACGTTTCTGACAAGCAAAGCTGACATCCAGTGGGATCTAGAGTCAAATGCTAGATGAACATGAATCCAAAAAAATTATTTGCACCCCTCAAAACATTCTTGCCTGTAGTCAATTACTTAGGTCTCTAAGTCAATATCTTGCTTTTTTTGTTTAAACAGGTTTGTGTTGGATTTCAGGTACATGCAATGAAAAAGCTGTAAGAAGAGAGAGTCAGGCCACACTATGAAGGGTCTCAGAGGCTAGGCTGAAGAACGTGAACAGATAGTTCCAAGTAAGGGTTTGTGAATTGGTGACTGAAGTGCCAAGAGGTTGGCCCTTTCAGCCTTTGGGGTAAATATGTAGCCTGAGATGACCACAGACCCCAGCTGGCCAACTGTGGCCTCACACAATTTTGCTCATTTACCCTAGTGTGCTAATGATCATCTCCGTGTGTGCCATGGTGAAAAAAACACTGGATATTATTGTTGCTGGTAATAGCTTGGTTTGTTTATTATAATTTAGACTGTAGTAAATGTACATAACATTAAATTGCCATCTTAACCCCTTTTATTTTTATTTTTTAAAAATATTATTTATTTATTTGACAGAGATCACGAGTAGGCAGAGAGACAGGCAGAAAGAAGGGGGAAAGCAGGCTCCCTGATGAGCAGAGAGCCCAATGCCGGGGCTTGATCCCAAGACCCTGAAATCATGACCTGAGCCAAAGGCAGAGGCTTAACCTCTGAGCCACCCAGGTGCCCCTTAACCCCTTTTAAGTGTAAAGTTCAGTAGTGTTAAGTATATTCACACTGTCATGCACCTGATCTCTAGAACTTTTTTCATCTTGTAAAATTAAATCCTATATGAGTTCAACAATATTCTGCCATTCCCCTTCCCTCAGTCCCTAACAACCACCATTTTACTTTTTGTCTCTATGAATTTGATGACTGTGTGTACCTCATATGAGTGGAATCATACAAGAGTTGTCCTTTTATGACTGGCTTATTTCACTTAGCATAATGTCTTCAAGATTCATCCATATTGTAGCATGTGTCAGAACTATTACAAATTATTTTTTCCAAGGAAAGGATTAAAGCTTCCTTCCTAAGAAATAAGCAGCATTCTTATGTGAGCAGAAATTATCTGTTTGGAAGATGCAGAAGATTAGGATGAACTCTGTGCCTGGGATGATGCATTTCCCAAGGGAGAAATTTACCTTGCTTGTTTTCATTGAACCCAGGAATCTCTAAATTGATACAATAGTAAATAATCCTTTTTTTTTTTAATCAGAACTTCAGTAGTTCTATTCAACTCAAGTAGAAATTTCCTGAGAGTTTCAGTGAAAGAGCCTGCAAAAACTGCTTAACCAGAAGGCTGTCAGTTGTCCAATTCATGCTGCTCACTGGTTTCTGTATTTGATAGGACATGGTAACTATATGAATCAAAACTGGATGACCCAAAATACAGAAGAAGGTTTGATTCCGAATCTTTCCTTTATTTGGTTCATTTCGTTTCCGACAACTTGCAACCTTACCCTTTCAAATTCGAATTGCATTAATTTTCACCCACCAAAGAGCTAGTTTTATTTCCCCTTTCATTGTTAGGCAAATAGACTTTTTCTTAAGTAAGTATTCACAGTTAATTCATGTATCTCTAGAGTCTTACAGACAGTTGCCTGGGAATATTAATGAGGTGGTCTTGAAAGTACTGGTTGTTAATTTTTTTTCCCTTTTAATTGATAGGCTGTTTGGCTGTTTCTTTGCTGTACAGTGGCAGGATCAGGGAATGCACTTCTTTGGAAAAGTAAATTCTTCCCATTGGCTTAGTCTTTATCTTCAACGTCTTGTATTTATTTTAATGTATGACATACAGTACATTAAAAGTATCTACCATGGATGAAAAAGTTTTAAGAAATAGCTTGCCACACTATTCACCAAGGTATTACCAGTTACTAGAAAAAAAAGTGAATAGAATTCAATGCTCCAGGGACGCCTGGGTGGCTCAGTTGGTTAAGCAGCTGCCTTCGGCTCAGGTCATGATCCCAGCGTCCTGGGATCGAGTCCCGCATCGGGCTCCTTGCTCATTGGGGAGCCTGCTTCTCCCTCTGCCTCTGCCTGCCATTCTGTCTGCGTGTGCTTGCTCTCTCTCCCTCTCTCTCTCTCTCTCTCTGACAAATAAATAAATAAAATCTTTAAAAAAAAAAAAAAAAAGAATTCAATGCTCCAAAAGCTCTTACTGTAATTCCTGCCATCATTTTTGGAAACTTATAATTATTTTATCACTTATAAAATAATTAAACTTGATAGATTTCAGTGTGCATTAGAGCATTAGAGCATATTCAATTCAAACCATAATAAGAGATACAGCTTCATATTTGTAGCTCTGAATGAGTATTTTTACTTTCTTCCCTAATGTTCATTAATTACTCTAATTTTTGGTACCTTTCCTTCATTTAAACATTTCCTAAAGTTCTGAAACTTGTAAAGGCAAGATATTAAGGAAAAAAACCTTTCCCAATATAAATTTTTAAACTAGTCCTATCCAGAATCTTGATATGTAATGACTCACCGTTAAGCTAGACATTTTAATGTATTAAATATAATTGGTAAAGTTACTGAATTAAGCATTTCATGATACTGTTTTCCCAAATTTCATTATTCAGTTACTGCTAAATCTTCTATGAAAGCAGAAGTAGAGTGTAAGCCTAAAATATATTTAAGCTTGTGTACAGCACAGGGAACAAAGCAATAGAGATTCACATTGTATAGTGTTTTCACTGAGAGAATAATGAGGACTGATCAGGAATTTTCAAAATAATTTTGAAACATTTCTTGTTGAGTTTATTGCTATTCAAAGGTAAGTAGGATCTCCCAAATGTACGGTAAGATTTTTGGACCCCCAGAATGGGCCCAAAATGCTCTCAAAAATAAAAAAAAAAAAACCAAAATTTAACAATAGTTTTTGATGGGGTTTTGGAATAGAATAAAATAGAATAGAATAGAAAATATATATTATATAATGCATTATATATTATATATAATAATATAATATTAATATAATATAATATAATATTTGTTGGGTCTGTAATCAAAGGAGCAAGACTGATACAAAGCGAAGGTCAAGCAAAGCTTTACTTCGTGCCAAGCATCGAGAATCAAACTGACTGGCCAGGGCCGTCTCTTATAAAGAGGTGACCTCTCTCTGCCTTACAGACTAGCTTTTAAGGGCAAAGGCCATGTGGTTGGGCCTGGCCACGGACAGGTGGCCAATGAGATTGTAACACACAGAGAAAGCTGCACAGTCATGCTAGGTCACACATAAGTGACCAATTGAATCAATTGAATTACAATTTACCCTATAGTAGATATTTGAACTAGCCTATCACCTTGGTTAGAATTGGCGCCCAAAATGTGCCCAAAGGACAGGGCCCATACTCCTTGGTAGCTAGGGAGACAGTATGCACCCCCACTGATTGGATACCTCCACCTGGCCTGAGCCACCCTTGTACTTGGGCTTTGTTACCTGGGACTGGTTTCTGGGACTTGTTTTTAAGTAAGTCCCCTGGGGGGGGAAGGTGGGCAGGGACAGTTTAAGTTTTATTGTGTAAACAACAAAATCACTGTTTAACTGGATGGAATCACTCTGGCTAAATAGGCCCTTACAGTATAACATATTTGGAATAAACCAAGGTTTGGTGGAGTGAGATCTGGAGCTGATGCCCAAGAAAGAATTCTTGAGGCATCTTTCGTGCAAAATGGTGGTTTAATAAAGCACGGGGACAGGATCCATGGGCAGAAAGAGCTGCTGCCCTGGGGTGGTGAGGGGTGGCTGATTATATACTATGGGATTGGGGAAGGTAAGGAAAAAAGAGGTTTTCAAAAGGATTTTCATATGTTAAAGAAGACTCCCAGTCTACCTGAGGCCTTGCCATTGTCAAGTTAAGGTTGTTTTCCCTCTAGCAAGGCATTAACATGAAGATAGTTTGGAGCTTCCTGGAGGAACATTGCACGCTGCCCACTTCAAATATCTGTCAACTGGCTGCTGGTTATAAAGACATTTAATTGTATCTACATTTCCTTCTAGAAGCTTGGTTATTTGATAGAAATGCTTTGTTCTTATAGATAGCTAAAACATTTGTAAACTGAGGGAAACTCCTGTCTTGCAGGATTGTGATCTCTCTGAGTTAACTATTTGTTTTTCCTTCCCTTAGCTTTAGGGCCAGCTTTAGCCAGGAGGGCCTGAGGAATATTACATATATTCCAGGGGGTGGGGAGGGGCAGGGGGGAGGGGGGCTTGTTGTGGGATATCAGTTTCTGCTTTGTTCCCTCCTCAGTTTTCAAGGCAATGGACATCAGGCAAAGAAGGAGAATGATCCTTGGAAAACGGAGAATGAACAAGGGTAGCTCTGTGATTGCTGTAGCTTCCTGCTTTGGGAGAAATTCCAGGCCATAGAGATGAAGGAACAGAAGGCAAGCCGGGGACAAAACAGAAGCCGATACCCCACAACTCCCCACCCCCTTGGGATATATAGAAGCCTGCTTCTCCCTCTCCCACTCTGACTGCTTGCGTTCTCTTTCTTGCTGTGTCTCTCTGTCAAATAAATGAATACAATCTTTAAAAGATATAAGTAAAGAATTCTTTCTTGGTCATCAGCTCTGGACCTCACTCCACTGAACCTCACCTGTATTCCTAAACCCCATCAGTAGGGCAGCGAGCAAGAATCCAGACAAAGTTCAGTGAGCTCTCTGAGCTGCGATGGAATGGAGAGTCCAAAGTCACCAAAATGGTTAGCATCCATAGGACAGAGCACCAGAGAAGAGCTGCACGGAGAGACAATGCTGGCGAGATCCAGGGGGCCCCCTTAAGTGTTCAGCAGGGTATTGATAAGTGCAGGAATGGGAGGAAACTAGCTGAGTCTCAGACCCAATTATTTCAAAGGCACAAATTACCAAAGCTCACTCAAGAAGAATTAGTTCAACACCCCATATATTCATTAACAAAATTGAATATGTAAAGAACCTTCCCCAAAAGAAATCTCCAGGCCCCCAGATGCTTTTCTTGGAAATGCTATGACACAACCAAGAAAGAAATAATAGCAATTATAAACAAACTTCCCAGAAACTTTAAGAAGAGGAAATACTTTCCGATTCATTCCATCAGGGCAGCGTTCCCCTGACACCAAAACCAGACAAACACATAAGGAAACTAGAGGTCAAAAGCACTCATTAATGTAGACCCAAAAAATTCTGAAACAAAAGGCAATATATAAAAAGGCTAGTACATCATGACTAAGCAGGCTTTACCCCAGGAATGCAGAGGACACTGTTTTTCATAACAAATGTGAAATGGTTCCCCGAACAAATCAGGCTGTTTCCATACAATAAAATAACAGTTAAATACTATTCAATAGTTTGGAACCATTGTTCTCACTTTGGTGTGCATCTGAATCACCTGGAGTGTTTGTTGAACAACTGATTGCTGAGTTTCTGATTGATTGGTGAGGTGCAAAGCCCTAGAATTTGCATTCTACCAAATTCCCATGTTCCTGCTGCTGCTCTGGGACCGCACTTTGAGAATCACTAGTTTAGGTGGGGGTTTTAAACCTTGGCACTATTGACATTTTAGACCAGAAAATTCTTTCTTCTCGGGAGCTGTCCTGTGCATTGCAGAATACTCAGCAGCATCTCTGGCCTCTACCCCCTTGAGTAGCATTTCTTTCTCCTTTCACAATGACAACCAAAACCATCTCTGGACATTGCCAGATGTCCCTTAGGGAGGCAAAATTGTCTCCTGCTGAGAACCACTGGTTTAGAAGAATGAACTAGTTATATTAACCAATCTTAAAAATATAGTTTATCTTTAAAATAGCGGGAAGCAAAAAAGACATATAGATAGTCTCCATTAATGTAAAATTTAAACATACAAACTGTATTTTTCTCCTTTTAAAATTTTTAAAAAAGATTTCATTTATTTATTTGATAGAGACACAGTGAGAGAGGGAGCACAAGCAGGGAGAGTGGGAGAGGAAGCAGACTTCCCACAGAGCGGGGAGCCTGACGTAGGGCTCGATCCCAGGACCCCAGGATCATGACCTGAGCCAAAGGCAGACACCTAATGACTAGGCCACCCAGGTGCCCAACAATGTATTTTTCTAGATACGAATGTATACATTAAAATTTTTAAAAAATAAGGAAAAGGAGGACACATAGCAAAATCGTGAAAATGGTCGCTGATGGGGACAGAGGAAAGGCCATGGGGCTGGGGCTGGATATTCTATCCATAACAATAGAGTATTTTATTATTCAAATATTTTTAGGGTGCCTGGGTGGCTCAGTGGGTTAAGGCCTCTCCCTTCAGCTCAGGTCCTGATCCCAGGGTCCTGGGATCGAGCCCCACATTGGGCTCTCTGCTCAGCAGGGAGCCTGCTTCCCCCCTGCCTCTCTGCCTGCTTGTTATCTCTGTCAAATAAATAAATAAAATCTAAAATATACATATATATATATTTAAATCAGGAGCTCATTTGACAACCTAGTCATTCTTCTAATTGTAATAGGTATGTGGAAATTTATTTACTATTCTCTGTATTTTCCCATATTTACAGCATTTTTTCCCTTTTTTTTTTTTAAGATTTTATTTATTTATTTGACAGACAGAGATCACAAGCAGGCAGAGAGGCAGGCAGAGAGAGAGAGGAAGGGAAGCAGGCTCCCCGCTGAGCAGAGAGCCCGATGCGGGGCTCGATCCCAGGATTCTGGGATCATGACCCGAGCCGAAGGCAGCGGCTTTAACCCACTGAGCCACCCAGGCGCCCCCAGCATTTTTTCCCAAATTAAACAGAACAAATATTTAGTAAGTAAAGGGACCATTCACATTACCATTTGTGTTATTCGTGTACAGATTGGAAGTGCCGGTTTTAGAGTCAGAAAAACTAGAGTTCAAATCCTAATCCCGCCAATGATGAGTTTATGACTTCTCCAATCCTCAGTCTTCCTGTTTATAAAGTAGAGATGATCATGGTACAATTTTTGTTATAAGCGGTGACTGAAATGATGTATTTACTGTGTGAAGGCAGGTCCTGGGAGAAGCAGGGACGAAAGATGCAAGGATTATTTTTTAGATTTGCCCCTGTGAGAGAAGACAGAGAAGGAGCTGGAAAGGGCAGGGAGAGCCATCAGACCACAATGGCAGTCTGACCATCAATGAGGTAGAGAAAGAAGGCAGGTTGGCTGGAAGTGCCCTCGACTACCATGCAGGCTATGTATGCTTTGGTGAGGCTGCTGGGGAGACCTCAAGCCACTGAGCCAGAGGAGTCAGGTATCCCCAGGGTTGGGCTTGCCTATGTATCTCTACCAATGCTCAGGCACTGGCTGGGAGCAGCCCAGGAGAAGTTTGGCCCAAACAGGACATAGTTTTAGCCAAGGCCAGTAGATTGATGTGGCTGGAGGTCTGAGAGGAGCATCTGAGCTGCCACAAGTGGGTAGCATTGTACTGAGCACATAGTGAACACTCAGTCAAAGCTGAGTGCTATCAAGAATAGTACTAATAGGGGCGTGTGGGAGGCTCAGTGGGTTAAGCCTCTGCCTTCGGCTCAGGTCATGGTCTCAGGGTCCTGGGATGGAGGCCCACAACAGGCTCTCTGCTCAGCAGGGAGCCTGCTTCTTCCTCTCTCTCTCTGTCTGCCTCTCTGCCTACTTGTGACCTTTGTCTGTCAAATAGATAAATAAAATCTAAAAAAAAAAAAAAAAAAAAAAAGAACATACTAATATACCAATAACAATAATACGTTTTGAGTTTGCCTTGTACTCAGAACATAAATGAGCACCTTTCCCACAGTTTGTTCATCCATTCATTAGTGAATAGACATTTTGGTTGCTTCCTCCTCTTGATCATAATGAATAATGTTGTTATGAACAAGGGTGTACAAATATCTTTTCTAGGTCCTGTTTTCAATTCTTTGGTGTGTATACCTGGACGTGCAATTGCTAGATCATATGGCCGTTCTCTTTTGAAGTTTTTGAGGAAACACCACACTGCTTTCCATAGCAGGTGCACCCTTTTAGATTCCCACCAACAGGATTCCAGTTATTCCATATCCTCACCAACATTCTTTTCTTTTTCTTTTTAAAAAATAATAGCCATCCCGGGCACTTGGGTGGCTCAGTCCATTAAATGTCTGCCTTCCGCTCAGGTCGTGACCCAGGGTCCTGGGATCGAGTCCTGTGTTGGGCTCCCTGCTCAGCGGGGAGTCTGCTTCTCCCTCTCCCATTCCCCTCTGCTTGTGCTCTCTCTCTCATGCATGCTCTCTCTCTCTCAAATAAATAAATAAATAAATTCTAAAAAAAAAATAAAAATAAAAATAATAACCATCCTAATGACTGTGAGGTGGTATGTCATTATGATTTTGATTTATGCTTCCTTAAATCAGTGATATTGAGCATCTTTTCATGTGCTTGTTGGCCATTTGTTTTTCTTTGGAGAAATGTTTAATCAAGACCTCTGCCCATTTCTTTTTTATTTTCAGGATTTAAAAAATTTATTTATTTATTTGAGAGAGAGAAAAGGAGGGCACGAGCAGGGGGAGAGGGAGATGGAGAAGCAGACTAATTCAAAGCTTGATCCCAGGACTCCGGGATCATGATCAGAGCCGAAGGCAGATGCTTAAGCAACTGAACCACTTAAAAATAGACTTCTGCGCATTTTAAAATTAGGTTATTTGTTTCTTTGTTGTTGGGTTGTAGGCATTCTATTTCGATCTAGACACTAACCCCTTATTAGATACATGTTTTGCAAATATTTCCTCCCATTCCATAGATTGTGTTCTTTGATGTACAAAAGTTTTAATTCTTTAAATTAAATTAAATTAAAAGTCCAATTTGTTGCCTGTGCTTTTGATATCGTTTTCAAGATGTCACTGCCAAATCCACTGTCATGAAGTTTTTCCCCTATGCTTTCTTTTAAGAGTTTTATACTCAGCTCTTATGTTTAGGTCTTTAATCTATTTTGAGTTAGTTTTTGTATAGCCACTGAGGGTTTTTGAACAAAATGGAGTGATGCAAAATGGTCATGAGCTAAGGATTTAGCAACCAGTAGTGATCACTGGCTGCCTCACTCACATTCTCAGATTCCATGTCTAGTTTAACACACTGAATATGACCCTTTCCCTAAAAAAGCCTTGATCAGGGGTGCCTGGGTGGCTCAGTGGGTTAAAGCCTCTGCCTTCGGCTCGGGTCGTGATCCCAGGGTCCTGGGATCGAGCCCCGCATCAGGCTCTCTGCTCAGCGGGGAGCCTGCTTCCACTTCTCTCTCTCTCTCTCTCTGCCTACTTGTGATCTCTGCCTGTCAAATAAATAATAAATAAAATCTTAAAAAAAAAAAAAAAGCCTTGATCAACTTAAACAATGGTCCTTAAACTGAACTGCCCTAGAATTGCCTGGAGAAACTCTAAATACTGATACCTAGTTTCCAACCCCAGAGATTTTTGTTTAATTGTTCTGGGACATAGCATGGGCATTCACTGGTATTTAAAACAGCTCTCTGGGAGATTGTAATAGGATGAGAACCACTGTGTTAAAGAGATTTTCACTGTTACAAAATTAAGCGACAGTTCACTATACGATGATCATTGCTTATTTGCTTTACTTACTATAGTAAAAGATAGCTTGTAGGTTTAAGAAAAGGGGAAGAAACAGGTATTCCAATATTTTAAAATCTATTGCTTTCCCCAATATTTAGTGATAGCAGAGAGAATCCAACTTCAAAGACTGATACATTTATTTTTTATTTTTATTTTTATTTTTAAAGATTTTATTTATTTATTTATTTGACAGAGAGAGAGAGATCATAAGTAAGCAGAGAGGCAGGCAGAGAGAGGAGGAAGCAGGCTCCCCACTGAGCAGAGAGCCCGATGTGGGGCTCGATCCCAGGACCCTGAGATCATGACCCGAGCCGAAGGCAGAGGTTTTAACCCACTGAGCCACCCAGGCGCCCCAAGACTGATACATTTTTTAAAAAGATTTATTTATTGGGGCGCCTGGGTGGCTCAGTGGGTTAAAGCCTCTGCCTTCGGCTCAGGTCATGGTCCCAGTATCCTGGGATAGAGCCCCACATCGGGCTCTCTGCTCAGCAGGGAACCTGCCTCCTCCTCTCTCTCTCTGCCTGCCTCTCTGCCTACTTGTGATCTCTATCTGTCAAATAAATAAATAAAATCTTAAAAAAAAAGATTTATTTATTTATTTGAAACAGAGGGTGTATGCATGAGGGGGGGAGGGGGCAAACAAAGATGGGTGGTGAGAGAGAACCCTCAAGCCGACTTCCCACTGAGAAGGGAGCCTGATGCAGGGCTCAATCCCAGGACCCTGAGATCATGACCTGACCTGAAGTCAAGAGTTGGATGCTCAAGCCACCCGGGCGTCCCAGGATGGATTCATTTTTAAAGAGCTCTTAGGGGCATCTGGGTGGCTCAGTGGGTTAAGCCTCTGTCTTTGGCTCAGGTCATGATCTCAGGGTTCTGGGATTGAGCCCTGAGTCATGCTTCCCACTCCTCGGAAGGCTTGCTTCTCCCTCTCCCACTCCTCCTGCTTGTGTTCCCTCTCTCACTGTATCTCTCCCTGTCAAATAAATTTAAAAAATCTTTAAAGAAAATGCAATTCTTTGTATTGCAGAACTGGATACCCAGGCTACGGACAAGGCCCCTTATTTATTTTTCTAAAGCTACTTAGCTTTGGAAAGTTCACTGCTTATCAATTATATTTTCACAACTTCTGAGAAACAATTAGTAATTGAAATTCATTGTCAAAGCCTGTGGACCACAGAGAATCCTGAAGGGGATTAGGAGCAGTAGAGGATAAAGGGAGGAATAAGGAGAGCTGAGAGTTTTCTGTTGCAGAGTTACGTTCCGATGACTGAGATAGAGAACAGCAACCAGAATATGCTTAGGTCAGGAATTATTTTGATAACAGGGTGTCATGCATGGCCTTTTTAATGCCAGGTCTTAAAGCTTTCACTATGAAAAATCATAGAGAAGCTGCGGATGGCCAAATCCCGAGGCTACTTAATTGGAAGAATGTAAATTAGGTATGATGAAGAGTTGCCCTTTAAATACGCTCCCCCTGTGTTTTATACCAGCAGTTCTTAAACTTTACTGTGCATCAGAATCACCTGACAGGCTTGTTAAAACATACATCCTGGGGCCCTAACCTGGAAGTTTCTGACTGGTAGATTTAGGGTGGGAGGGAGGATAAAGCAGCATCTCTAGTTCTAACAAGTTCGCAGGTGATACTGATTTGTGAGAGGAGAATGCACACTTGGTGGAACCACCGTTCTACACTGGGCAGAGGGATCTCCTATTAGTCCTTATTCTTGAGTTTTCCGCACATCTTTCAAACTGATTATTGCATTCAAGGTAGGACTGCTTAAAGAAATGGTTTTTCTTGAACATGCTTTCAATCTGATACCTGCTTTTATTTTTCAACAGCATACAAAGTCCTACTGAGAAATTCCCAGGACTCACATATTTAGATGTGTGGCTGTGTTCTCACGGAAGTCTCCCTAATCCTTCATGTGGGTATATTTGACTTATAAACAATAATCCCTTTGCTAACTACAACAGTGAATTTCATAGTCTTGCCACCTTTCCAAATTTTGGATGATTTGAGTTGCAAATTCAGTGGGAATTTCAGCAGAAAGGGTGAGTTATAGTCTGAATATGTCCCTCCAAAAGTCTTCTGTTGAAACCCAACCCTTAAGGTGACAGACAGTGTTTGGAGGTGGGGCCTTTGACAGGTGATTAGGTCCTGAGGGTGGGAGCCCATGAATGGGATCAGTGCTCTTATAAATGACCACTGAGTGGGCTCATTGGCCCTCTCACCACGTAAAGAATCCAGAAGAAGTCCTTGGCATCTCCGGCTTCATAAGCCACCTAGTTTGCGGTATTTTGTTAAGGCAGCCTGAATGGATAAAGATGGAAGCTGATTTTATTAGCTAACCTGCGCATTTCAATTATTCATACACTTCTATCCTATGAATAATCATGAGTTCACTGCGTTTATACTTCCCTGTTGAATCTTTCCTTTTTAAAAGCTCCACATAAGGAATAACACGGAAGACATTGGGAGATGGGGAAGAGAAGTGAGTTGGGGGAAATCGGAGGAGGAGATAAACCGTGAGAGACTGTGGACTCTGAGAAACAAACGGAGGGTTTTGGCAGGGAGGGAGGTGGGAGGGTTAGGTGAGCCTGGTGGTGGGTATTACGGAGGGCACGCATGGGCCGTGCTCCATGCAGGAGCACTGGGTGTGGTGCATAAACAATGAATCTGGAACACTGAAAAGAAATAAAATAAAATAAAGGGGGAAAAAAGGACAGTAAGAAAAAAAAAAAAAGCTCCACACAGCCGCTTAATTATAATCTCTCCCTGCTTACTCAGAGAAAGCTCTTGAAACTGGCTGTAAGTTTCCTAGGTATCTGAGAGTTTATCATATCATTTTGTAGGCTAGGACTGAAAGTTAAGCATCCACTGTGAAATGTACATTAATGGGGCATGAAGAAAACACAGTTTTTGAGAAATGTAAAACAGAAATGGCAACCATTCTTCAGACTATAACAATAGACAAAAGAATGTAAGAACAAAAGGAATAGGTGACTTGGGAAATGCTAGGTTTCCGCTTCTATTTTTTTTTTTTAATAAAGATTTTATTTATTTATTTGTCAGGGACAGAGGGAGAGAGAGCGAGCGAGCACAGGCAGACAGAGAGGCAGGCAGAGGCATAGGGAGAAGCAGGTTCCCTGCCTAGCAAGGAGCCCGATGTGGGACTCGATCCCAGGACACTGGGATCATGATCTGAGCCGAAGGCAGCCGCTTAACCAACTGAGCCACCCAGGCATCCCTCTGCTTCTATTTTTAAGAAAGAGGTTTACCACTGACCAGTTAGAGTGGGTGACCCACGTGAATAGAGGAGAAAAAAAATCAGATGTCATGAAAACTTGAAGGATATGTTAAAAAAAAATTGGGCCAATTTATATCAGGATGGGCTAAAAGCAGGGAACCTTTAGAAAATATTCATGGGCCTAAGAATCTTCTTCCCACAATGAGAAAGAGGACAAGTCTTTGTGGCTGTCGTGTAAGAAGTGTGACTATAAAATGAGATACTCTGCACATCACACATAAAAACCCATCTTACAAGTTTATAGATATACATAAATTCAGCCCAAGACGTGAAGATAATTCCTAATGGACATTCCTAATCTATATGAACTCCTGCAAAGCTGTTTATTTTGTTTTTACTCTCTTTTATTTTTATTTTTTTAGAATTTATTTATTTTTTTTAAGATTTTATTTACTTATGAGATCACAAGCAGGCAGAGAGGCAGGCAGAGAGAGAGAGGAAGGGAAGCAGGCTCCCCGCTGAGCAGAGAGCCCGATGCGGGGCTCGATCCCAGGATTCTGGGATCATGACCCGAGCCGAAGGCAGCGGCTTTAACCCACTGAGCCACCCAGGCGCCCCCAGCATTTTTTCCCAAATTAAACAGAACAAATATTTAGTAAGTAAAGGGACCATTCACATTACCATTTGTGTTATTCGTGTACAGATTGGAAGTGCCGGTTTTAGAGTCAGAAAAACTAGAGTTCAAATCCTAATCCCGCCAATGATGAGTTTATGACTTCTCCAATCCTCAGTCTTCCTGTTTATAAAGTAGAGATGATCATGGTACAATTTTTGTTATAAGCGGTGACTGAAATGATGTATTTACTGTGTGAAGGCAGGTCCTGGGAGAAGCAGGGACGAAAGATGCAAGGATTATTTTTTAGATTTGCCCCTGTGAGAGAAGACAGAGAAGGAGCTGGAAAGGGCAGGGAGAGCCATCAGACCACAATGGCAGTCTGACCATCAATGAGGTAGAGAAAGAAGGCAGGTTGGCTGGAAGTGCCCTCGACTACCATGCAGGCTATGTATGCTTTGGTGAGGCTGCTGGGGAGACCTCAAGCCACTGAGCCAGAGGAGTCAGGTATCCCCAGGGTTGGGCTTGCCTATGTATCTCTACCAATGCTCAGGCACTGGCTGGGAGCAGCCCAGGAGAAGTTTGGCCCAAACAGGACATAGTTTTAGCCAAGGCCAGTAGATTGATGTGGCTGGAGGTCTGAGAGGAGCATCTGAGCTGCCACAAGTGGGTAGCATTGTACTGAGCACATAGTGAACACTCAGTCAAAGCTGAGTGCTATCAAGAATAGTACTAATAGGGGCGTGTGGGAGGCTCAGTGGGTTAAGCCTCTGCCTTCGGCTCAGGTCATGGTCTCAGGGTCCTGGGATGGAGGCCCACAACAGGCTCTCTGCTCAGCAGGGAGCCTGCTTCTTCCTCTCTCTCTCTGTCTGCCTCTCTGCCTACTTGTGACCTTTGTCTGTCAAATAGATAAATAAAATCTAAAAAAAAAAAAAAAAAAAAAAAGAACATACTAATATACCAATAACAATAATACGTTTTGAGTTTGCCTTGTACTCAGAACATAAATGAGCACCTTTCCCACAGTTTGTTCATCCATTCATTAGTGAATAGACATTTTGGTTGCTTCCTCCTCTTGATCATAATGAATAATGTTGTTATGAACAAGGGTGTACAAATATCTTTTCTAGGTCCTGTTTTCAATTCTTTGGTGTGTATACCTGGACGTGCAATTGCTAGATCATATGGCCGTTCTCTTTTGAAGTTTTTGAGGAAACACCACACTGCTTTCCATAGCAGGTGCACCCTTTTAGATTCCCACCAACAGGATTCCAGTTATTCCATATCCTCACCAACATTCTTTTCTTTTTCTTTTTAAAAAATAATAGCCATCCCGGGCACTTGGGTGGCTCAGTCCATTAAATGTCTGCCTTCCGCTCAGGTCGTGACCCAGGGTCCTGGGATCGAGTCCTGTGTTGGGCTCCCTGCTCAGCGGGGAGTCTGCTTCTCCCTCTCCCATTCCCCTCTGCTTGTGCTCTCTCTCTCATGCATGCTCTCTCTCTCTCAAATAAATAAATAAATAAATTCTAAAAAAAAAATAAAAATAAAAATAATAACCATCCTAATGACTGTGAGGTGGTATGTCATTATGATTTTGATTTATGCTTCCTTAAATCAGTGATATTGAGCATCTTTTCATGTGCTTGTTGGCCATTTGTTTTTCTTTGGAGAAATGTTTAATCAAGACCTCTGCCCATTTCTTTTTTATTTTCAGGATTTAAAAAATTTATTTATTTATTTGAGAGAGAGAAAAGGAGGGCACGAGCAGGGGGAGAGGGAGATGGAGAAGCAGACTAATTCAAAGCTTGATCCCAGGACTCCGGGATCATGATCAGAGCCGAAGGCAGATGCTTAAGCAACTGAACCACTTAAAAATAGACTTCTGCGCATTTTAAAATTAGGTTATTTGTTTCTTTGTTGTTGGGTTGTAGGCATTCTATTTCGATCTAGACACTAACCCCTTATTAGATACATGTTTTGCAAATATTTCCTCCCATTCCATAGATTGTGTTCTTTGATGTACAAAAGTTTTAATTCTTTAAATTAAATTAAATTAAAAGTCCAATTTGTTGCCTGTGCTTTTGATATCGTTTTCAAGATGTCACTGCCAAATCCACTGTCATGAAGTTTTTCCCCTATGCTTTCTTTTAAGAGTTTTATACTCAGCTCTTATGTTTAGGTCTTTAATCTATTTTGAGTTAGTTTTTGTATAGCCACTGAGGGTTTTTGAACAAAATGGAGTGATGCAAAATGGTCATGAGCTAAGGATTTAGCAACCAGTAGTGATCACTGGCTGCCTCACTCACATTCTCAGATTCCATGTCTAGTTTAACACACTGAATATGACCCTTTCCCTAAAAAAGCCTTGATCAGGGGTGCCTGGGTGGCTCAGTGGGTTAAAGCCTCTGCCTTCGGCTCGGGTCGTGATCCCAGGGTCCTGGGATCGAGCCCCGCATCAGGCTCTCTGCTCAGCGGGGAGCCTGCTTCCACTTCTCTCTCTCTCTCTCTCTGCCTACTTGTGATCTCTGCCTGTCAAATAAATAATAAATAAAATCTTAAAAAAAAAAAAAAAGCCTTGATCAACTTAAACAATGGTCCTTAAACTGAACTGCCCTAGAATTGCCTGGAGAAACTCTAAATACTGATACCTAGTTTCCAACCCCAGAGATTTTTGTTTAATTGTTCTGGGACATAGCATGGGCATTCACTGGTATTTAAAACAGCTCTCTGGGAGATTGTAATAGGATGAGAACCACTGTGTTAAAGAGATTTTCACTGTTACAAAATTAAGCGACAGTTCACTATACGATGATCATTGCTTATTTGCTTTACTTACTATAGTAAAAGATAGCTTGTAGGTTTAAGAAAAGGGGAAGAAACAGGTATTCCAATATTTTAAAATCTATTGCTTTCCCCAATATTTAGTGATAGCAGAGAGAATCCAACTTCAAAGACTGATACATTTATTTTTTATTTTTATTTTTATTTTTAAAGATTTTATTTATTTATTTATTTGACAGAGAGAGAGAGATCATAAGTAAGCAGAGAGGCAGGCAGAGAGAGGAGGAAGCAGGCTCCCCACTGAGCAGAGAGCCCGATGTGGGGCTCGATCCCAGGACCCTGAGATCATGACCCGAGCCGAAGGCAGAGGTTTTAACCCACTGAGCCACCCAGGCGCCCCAAGACTGATACATTTTTTAAAAAGATTTATTTATTGGGGCGCCTGGGTGGCTCAGTGGGTTAAAGCCTCTGCCTTCGGCTCAGGTCATGGTCCCAGTATCCTGGGATAGAGCCCCACATCGGGCTCTCTGCTCAGCAGGGAACCTGCCTCCTCCTCTCTCTCTCTGCCTGCCTCTCTGCCTACTTGTGATCTCTATCTGTCAAATAAATAAATAAAATCTTAAAAAAAAAGATTTATTTATTTATTTGAAACAGAGGGTGTATGCATGAGGGGGGGAGGGGGCAAACAAAGATGGGTGGTGAGAGAGAACCCTCAAGCCGACTTCCCACTGAGAAGGGAGCCTGATGCAGGGCTCAATCCCAGGACCCTGAGATCATGACCTGACCTGAAGTCAAGAGTTGGATGCTCAAGCCACCCGGGCGTCCCAGGATGGATTCATTTTTAAAGAGCTCTTAGGGGCATCTGGGTGGCTCAGTGGGTTAAGCCTCTGTCTTTGGCTCAGGTCATGATCTCAGGGTTCTGGGATTGAGCCCTGAGTCATGCTTCCCACTCCTCGGAAGGCTTGCTTCTCCCTCTCCCACTCCTCCTGCTTGTGTTCCCTCTCTCACTGTATCTCTCCCTGTCAAATAAATTTAAAAAATCTTTAAAGAAAATGCAATTCTTTGTATTGCAGAACTGGATACCCAGGCTACGGACAAGGCCCCTTATTTATTTTTCTAAAGCTACTTAGCTTTGGAAAGTTCACTGCTTATCAATTATATTTTCACAACTTCTGAGAAACAATTAGTAATTGAAATTCATTGTCAAAGCCTGTGGACCACAGAGAATCCTGAAGGGGATTAGGAGCAGTAGAGGATAAAGGGAGGAATAAGGAGAGCTGAGAGTTTTCTGTTGCAGAGTTACGTTCCGATGACTGAGATAGAGAACAGCAACCAGAATATGCTTAGGTCAGGAATTATTTTGATAACAGGGTGTCATGCATGGCCTTTTTAATGCCAGGTCTTAAAGCTTTCACTATGAAAAATCATAGAGAAGCTGCGGATGGCCAAATCCCGAGGCTACTTAATTGGAAGAATGTAAATTAGGTATGATGAAGAGTTGCCCTTTAAATACGCTCCCCCTGTGTTTTATACCAGCAGTTCTTAAACTTTACTGTGCATCAGAATCACCTGACAGGCTTGTTAAAACATACATCCTGGGGCCCTAACCTGGAAGTTTCTGACTGGTAGATTTAGGGTGGGAGGGAGGATAAAGCAGCATCTCTAGTTCTAACAAGTTCGCAGGTGATACTGATTTGTGAGAGGAGAATGCACACTTGGTGGAACCACCGTTCTACACTGGGCAGAGGGATCTCCTATTAGTCCTTATTCTTGAGTTTTCCGCACATCTTTCAAACTGATTATTGCATTCAAGGTAGGACTGCTTAAAGAAATGGTTTTTCTTGAACATGCTTTCAATCTGATACCTGCTTTTATTTTTCAACAGCATACAAAGTCCTACTGAGAAATTCCCAGGACTCACATATTTAGATGTGTGGCTGTGTTCTCACGGAAGTCTCCCTAATCCTTCATGTGGGTATATTTGACTTATAAACAATAATCCCTTTGCTAACTACAACAGTGAATTTCATAGTCTTGCCACCTTTCCAAATTTTGGATGATTTGAGTTGCAAATTCAGTGGGAATTTCAGCAGAAAGGGTGAGTTATAGTCTGAATATGTCCCTCCAAAAGTCTTCTGTTGAAACCCAACCCTTAAGGTGACAGACAGTGTTTGGAGGTGGGGCCTTTGACAGGTGATTAGGTCCTGAGGGTGGGAGCCCATGAATGGGATCAGTGCTCTTATAAATGACCACTGAGTGGGCTCATTGGCCCTCTCACCACGTAAAGAATCCAGAAGAAGTCCTTGGCATCTCCGGCTTCATAAGCCACCTAGTTTGCGGTATTTTGTTAAGGCAGCCTGAATGGATAAAGATGGAAGCTGATTTTATTAGCTAACCTGCGCATTTCAATTATTCATACACTTCTATCCTATGAATAATCATGAGTTCACTGCGTTTATACTTCCCTGTTGAATCTTTCCTTTTTAAAAGCTCCACATAAGGAATAACACGGAAGACATTGGGAGATGGGGAAGAGAAGTGAGTTGGGGGAAATCGGAGGAGGAGATAAACCGTGAGAGACTGTGGACTCTGAGAAACAAACGGAGGGTTTTGGCAGGGAGGGAGGTGGGAGGGTTAGGTGAGCCTGGTGGTGGGTATTACGGAGGGCACGCATGGGCCGTGCTCCATGCAGGAGCACTGGGTGTGGTGCATAAACAATGAATCTGGAACACTGAAAAGAAATAAAATAAAATAAAGGGGGAAAAAAGGACAGTAAGAAAAAAAAAAAAAGCTCCACACAGCCGCTTAATTATAATCTCTCCCTGCTTACTCAGAGAAAGCTCTTGAAACTGGCTGTAAGTTTCCTAGGTATCTGAGAGTTTATCATATCATTTTGTAGGCTAGGACTGAAAGTTAAGCATCCACTGTGAAATGTACATTAATGGGGCATGAAGAAAACACAGTTTTTGAGAAATGTAAAACAGAAATGGCAACCATTCTTCAGACTATAACAATAGACAAAAGAATGTAAGAACAAAAGGAATAGGTGACTTGGGAAATGCTAGGTTTCCGCTTCTATTTTTTTTTTTTAATAAAGATTTTATTTATTTATTTGTCAGGGACAGAGGGAGAGAGAGCGAGCGAGCACAGGCAGACAGAGAGGCAGGCAGAGGCATAGGGAGAAGCAGGTTCCCTGCCTAGCAAGGAGCCCGATGTGGGACTCGATCCCAGGACACTGGGATCATGATCTGAGCCGAAGGCAGCCGCTTAACCAACTGAGCCACCCAGGCATCCCTCTGCTTCTATTTTTAAGAAAGAGGTTTACCACTGACCAGTTAGAGTGGGTGACCCACGTGAATAGAGGAGAAAAAAAATCAGATGTCATGAAAACTTGAAGGATATGTTAAAAAAAAATTGGGCCAATTTATATCAGGATGGGCTAAAAGCAGGGAACCTTTAGAAAATATTCATGGGCCTAAGAATCTTCTTCCCACAATGAGAAAGAGGACAAGTCTTTGTGGCTGTCGTGTAAGAAGTGTGACTATAAAATGAGATACTCTGCACATCACACATAAAAACCCATCTTACAAGTTTATAGATATACATAAATTCAGCCCAAGACGTGAAGATAATTCCTAATGGACATTCCTAATCTATATGAACTCCTGCAAAGCTGTTTATTTTGTTTTTACTCTCTTTTATTTTTATTTTTTTAGAATTTATTTATTTTTTTTAAGATTTTATTTACTTATTTGACAGAGAGAGATCACAAGTAGGCAGAGAGGCAGGCAGAGAGAGAGAGGAAGAAGCAGGCTCCCCGCAGAGCAGAGAGCCCGATGTGGGGCTTGATCCCAGGACCCTGGGATCATGACCTGAGCCGAAGGCCGAGGCTTTAACCCACTGAGCCACCCAGGCACCCCTTTATTTTTATTTTTTAAAATTAAAAAAAAATATATTTATTGACAGAGAGAGATCACAAGTAGGCAGAGAGGCAGGCAGAGAGAGAGAGGAAGAAGCAGGCTCCCCGCAGAGCAGAGAGCCCGATGCAGGGCCAGATCCCAGGACCCAGAGACCATGACCCAAGCCGAAGGCAGAGGCTCTAACCCACTGAGCCACCCAGGCGCCCCTTTACTCTCTTTTTAAAAAAGATTTTTTTTTTTTTTTATGTGAGAGAATGAGAGCAGGAGTTGGTGGGGGCAGAGGGAGAAGCAGATTTCCTGCAGAGTAGGGAGCCCAATGCAAGGCTCAATCCCAGAACCCTGGGATCATGACCTGAGCCGAAGGCTGACGCTTAACTGACTGAACCACCCAGGCGCCTGTCTTCACTCTTTTTTGACTGAGGTGTTCTATTTCTCATTCCTGGAATGCAGTTTTCCAGCTCCATGTCATTGTTGCTATTCTTCTCTTCATAAAAAAGTATTTTCTTTATCAATCTTGACTTAATGAATATCTACACACTCCATCAAGGTTTTGGTGAAATATCATTACTTTTTTTAGTGAGTTATAATTGAGATATAACATTATATTAGTTTCAGATGTACAGGGTGATCACTCAACATTTGTATATATTGTGAAATAACCACCTCCATAAGTCTAGGTAACATCCATCACCTTACATAGTTACCAAATTTTTTTCTTGCCACAGAACTTTTAAGATCTATTCTCCTGGCAACTTTCAAAAATGCAATACAGTATAATTAAGTAGAGTCACCACACCATCCCCATGACTTGTTTTGTAACTGGAAATTTGTACCTTTTACCCCCTTTCTCCCATTTTGCCCACTCCCGCCTCAGGCAAGCACTAGTCTATTCTCTGTATAGATGAGCTTTGGTTTGTTTGGATTTCACCTATAAGTAAGATCATAAGGTATTTATTTTTCTTTCTCTGATTTAATTCACTTAGCATATTGCCCTCAAGGTCCATCCATGTTGTGACAAATGGCAAGATTTCCTTTTTTAAAAATGGCTGAATAATATTGTATTGCAGATATATACCACATTTTATCTATTCATCCACTGATACACACTTAGGTTGTTCCCATATCTTGGCTATTGTAAATAATGCTGTAATGAACATGAGTGTGCAAATATTTCTTTGAGATCCTGTTTTCATTTCCTTCAGATATATACCCAGAAGTGGAATTGCTGGGTCATATAGTAGTTTTATTAAATAAATGTGTGTATATATATGTTTGTGTGTGTGTGTGTGTGTGTGTGTGTGTGCATGTGTGTGTGTTTTAAGTAGGCTTCATACTGGACACTGGATGTGGTACTTGAACTCACGAGCTTGAGATCAAGACATGAGCTGAAATCAAGAGTCAGAAGCTTAACCAACCGAGCCACCCAGGCACCCTTATTTTTAATTTTTTGAGGAACCTCCATACTGTTTATTATATTGGCTGAACCAGTTTGCATTCCCACCAATAATGCACAACGGTTCCCTTTATTCCATTTCCTCACCAACACTGGCTATTTCTTGTCTTTCTGATAATAACCATTCTAACAAGTGTGAGCTGATCTCTTGTGGGTTTGATTTGCACTTCTCTAATGAGTGATGTTGGGCACCTTTTCATGTACTATTGGTCATCTGGATATCTTCCCTGGAAAAATGTTTATTCAGATCTCTATCTATTTTTTAGTCAGGGTTTTTTTTTTTTTTTTGGCTTTGTTTTGTTTTGTTTTGCTATTGAGTTATAGGAGTTCTTTATATATTTTGGATATCATCCCCTTATCTGATATTATTTGCAAGTATTTTCTCCCATGCAATAGGTTGCCTTTTCATTTTGTTGATGGTTTCCTTTGCTAGGGAGAAGGGTTTTTTTGTTTGTTTGTTTTTGTTTTGTTTTGTTTTTTAAGATTTTATTTATTTCTTTGACAGAGAAAGAGAGAGAGCACCAGCAGGGGGAGCAGCAGGCAAAGGGAGAGGGAGAAACAGACTTCCTGCTGAGCAAGGAGCCCAACGTGGGGCTTGATTCCAGGACCCAGGGATCATGACCTGACCTGAAGGCAGATGCTTAACCAAAAGCCACCCAGGCACTGCATGTGGAGAAGCTTTTTAGTTTGATATAGTCCCACTTGTTTATCTTTGCTTTTGTTGCCTTTGTTTTGGTGTCTTCCAAAATATCATTACTAAGATGGATGTTGAGGTGCTTGCTGCCTATGTTTTCTTCCAGGAATTTTATGGTTTCAGTATTGCATTCAAGTCTTTAATCATCATGAGTTAATTTTTGTGTATGGTACAAGATAGTGGTCTGATTTCATTCTCTTGCATGTGACCATCCAGTTTTACCTGCACCATTCATTGAAGAGACTGTCCTTTTCCCCTTGTATGTTCTTGCCTCTTTTGGTGTAAGTTAATTGAGCATGTATGCATGGGTTTATTTCTGGACTTTCCATTTCATTCCATTGACCTATGTGTTTATTTTTATGCTAATAGTATACTGTTGTGTTTTTTTTTTTTTAAAGATTTTATTTATTTATTTGACAGAGATCACAAGTAGGCAGAGAGGCAGGCAGAGAGAGAGGAGGAAACAGGCTCCCTGCTGAGCAGAGAGCCCGATGCGGGCCTCGATCCCAGGACCCTGAGATCATGATCTGAGCTGAAGGCAGAGGCTTAACCCACTGAGCCACCCAGGCGCCCTAGTATACTGTTTTGATTGCTAGAGTTTGTTATTTAGTTTGAAATCTGGGAGCATGGTGTCTTTAGCTTTCTTCTTCTTAAGATTGTTTTGGTTATTTGGAGACTTTTGTGGCTCCTTGCAAATTTTAGGATTGTTTGTTCTATTTCCACAAAACACGACATTGGTGTTTTGGTAGGAATTGCATTGAATCTACAGATTTCTTTGAGTAGTATAATCATTTTAACATTCATTTTTCCAATCCATGAGCACAGAATATCTTTCCATTTATTTGTGCCTTCTTCAGTTCTTTAAATCTTTGTCTTATTCAGTGTATAGGTCTTTCACCTGGGTGGTTAAATTTATTTCTAGGTCTGTTATTCTTTTTAATGCAATTGTAAATGGGATTATTTTCTTTGATAGTTAATTATTAGTGAATAGAAATGCAACAAATTTTTGTGTATTGATTTTGTATCCTACAACTTTACTGAATTTGTTTTTTTTTTTTTTTTTTTTAAAGATTTTATTTATTTATTTGACAGAGAGAAATCACAAGCAGGCAGAGAGGCAGGCAGAGAGAGAGGAGGAAGCAGGCTCCCCGCTGAGCAGAAAGCCCGATGCGGGGCTTGAACCCAGGACCTGGGATCATGACCTGAGCCGAAGGCAGCGGCTTAACCCACAG
>NW_019154087.1:63022907-63083757 GCF_002288905.1 Enhydra lutris kenyoni | reverse complement strand
GATTTGACAGAGAGAAATCACAAGCAGGCAGAGAGGCAGGCAGAGAGAGAGGAGGAAGCAGGCTCCCCGCTGAGCAGAAAGCCCGATGCGGGGCTTGAACCCAGGACCTGGGATCATGACCTGAGCCGAAGGCAGCGGCTTAACCCACTGAGCCACCCAGGCGCCCCTGAATTTGTTTATTCTAATGGGTTTTTGGTGGAGTCTTCAGAGTTTTCTATATATTTAAAATAGCTTTCATCTGCAAATAGTGACAGTTTTACTTTTTCCTCTCCATTTGGGTGAATTTTATTTCTTTTTGTTGTTTAATTAGTCTGGTTAGGATTCCTAATACTATGTTTAATAAAAGTGATGGAAGTGGGCATCCTTGTCCTGTTCTTTATCTTAACGAAAAAGCTTTCAGCTTTTCACCATTGAGTATGATATTAGTTGTGGGCTTCATATATGACCTTTATTATGTTGAGATATGTTCACTCTGAACCTACTTTATGAGAGTTTTTATCATAAATGGATGTTGAATTTTGTCAAATTCTTTTTCTATATTTATTGGGAAGATTATATTATTTTTGTCTTTCATTATGTTAATGTGGCATATCACATTGATTGATTTGTGGTTGTTGAAAGATCCTTGCATCCTTAGGATACACCCAACTTGATCATGGAGTATGATTCTTTTAATGTATTATTGCTTGATCTCCACATATATACATATTTTCCTCTTTTCTTCTTTTAACTCATTTGTCATTTAATGTCATTCCAATCAGAAGAGATGCTTGACATTATTTCAATATTCTTAAATTTGAGCCTTGTTCCTTGGCTTTACGTGTGATCTATCCTGGAGAATGTTCCATGTGTACCTGAAAAGAATGTGTATTCTATTGCCTGTAGATGAAATGTTCTGTATCTGTCTATTAAGTCTAAGTGGTCTAATGTGTCATTTAAGGTCGATGTCTCCTTATTGATTTTCTGTTGGATGATCTATTCATTGATGAAACCAGGGTGCTAAAGTTCTCTGCTAATATTGAATTACTGTCTGCATTCCCTTTATGTGTACTTCTATTTGCTTTATATATTTAGGTGCTCCTATGTCAGATGCATAAATATTTGCAAAGGTTATATACTCTTGTTTTATTAATTCCTTTATCACAGTTTAATGTCCTTCTTTGTCTCTTATTACAGTCTTTGTTTTAAAGTATGTTTTGTCTGACATAAATATAGCTGTCCCAGATTTCTTTTGGTTTCCATTTGCATGGAATATCTTTCTTTCTTTCTTTCTTTCTTTCTGTCTCTCCTTTTTTTTTTTATTTTTTTTTTAAAGATTTTATTTATTTATTTGACAGAGAGAGATCACAAGTAGACAGAGAGGCAGGCAGAGAGAGAGAGGGAGGGAAGCAGGCTCCCCGCTGAGCAGAGAGCCCGATGCGGGACTCGATCCCAGGACCCTGAGATCACGACCCGAGCCGAAGGCAGCAGCTTAACCCACTGAGCCACTCAGGCGCCTTTTTTTTTTAAAGTAATCTCTCCACCCAACGTGGGGCTGTAACTCTCGACCCGACTGGAGATGAGGAGTCACGCGCTCCACCGACAGGGTCAGCCACACTCCGGATTCTCTGTATTTCTTATGCTTTGACGTCCCAGGGCTAACCAATTCCTCGAGCTGGTAAACGCCCAGCCTGAGGGGCCTTCCCAGGGCAAACTGAAGCCAGCCTGAAGCCCATGCACTGCACCACCTTCTCCAGGGGCTCACACTCGGGGCCAGTGTTCCCTGGCTCTCCTCGCCCCAGAACCAGGTTCCAGACAACTCGACAGACAACTGGAACAAAATTACTCAACTGGCCAGTCCTAAACCCGTTTACCTTGCTTCACCACTCCCCGGAGAAACCGTGTGAAAGGTTCCTGCCCCTCTTTCTCTCTTTTTTTAAAAAGATTTTTATTTATTTGACAGACAGACATAGCGAGAGAGGGAACACAAACAGGGGCAGTGGGAGAGGGAGAAGCAGGCTTCCTGCTGAGCAGGGAACCTGATATGGGGCTCTATCCCAGGACTCTGGGATCATGACCTGAGCCGAAAGCAGATGCTCAATGACTGAACCACACAGGCACCCTGGAATATCTTTTTCTATTCCTTCACTTTCAGTCTGTGTGTGCCCTTACATCTGAAATGAGCCTCTTACAGGCTATATATACACAGGTTTTATGTATATATAGCCTGTAAGAGGGTTTTGGATGTTTTATAGTTCCTTTATTTTCTTCCTTTTGTAATTTGATGATTTCTGTAGTGGTATGCTTAGATTCCTTTGTCATTATCTTTTATCTAATATAGGTTTTTTGCTTTTTGATTACCATGATGCTTACATATAGCAACTTATTTTTATAAATCTCTTTTAAGTTGATATCAACTTAAATTGAGATCTAATTGAGACCTAAAGGTCTATATTCCCCTACCCTATGTTTTATGTCTTTGAGATCACATTTTTAATCTTTTTATCTTATATATCCTTAATTAATTATTGTAGATATATTTTTACAAATTTGCCTTTTATTTTTATTTATTTATTTATTTGAAGATCCTCTTTATTTATTTGAGAGAGAGGGAGAGAGTGTGAGAGTGAGCGTGTACAATCAGGGAAAGCAGCAGGCAGAGGCAGAGGGAGAGGGAGAAGCAGCCTCCCTGAGTAGCAGGGATCCTGATGCAAGCTTTGATCCTAGGACCCTGGGATCATGACCTGAGCGAAAGCCAGATGTTTAACCAACTGAGACACCCAGGAGACCTTACTTTTGCCTTTTAACCTTCATACTATCTTATAAGTGATGATTCACAACCTTAGCTGTGTTAGATTATTCTGAATTTTCATATATTTAACTTTACTGGTGAGAGTTATACCTTCATATATTTTCCTTCTACTGTTTCAGCTTTAAGAAGTCCTTTTAATGGGCCCCTGGGTGGCTCAGTGGGTAAAAGCCTCTGCCTTTGGCTCAGGTCATGATCCCAGGGTCCTGGGATCAAGCCCCGCCCAAATAGAGCCCCCTCCTGCATCTGGCTCTCTGCTCAGCAGGGAGCGTGTTTTCCCCCCTCTCTCTGACCACCTCTCTGCCTACTTGTGATCTCTGTCTATCAAATAAATAAATAAAATCTTAAAAAAAAAAAAGTCCTTTTAACATTTCTTAGAAGGCCCATCTAGTGGTGATGAATTCCTATAGTTTTTACTGTCTGGAGAAGTATATCTCCTTTAATTCTGAATGACAACTTTGCTGGGTTGAGTATTCTTGATTGTAAGCTTTTTGTTTTTTGTTTTTTTCCAGCTCTCTCTATATTGTGCCGCTCCTGTTTCTACAAAGTTTCTGCTGAAAAATCTGCTGATAGTCATAAGGGGGTTCCCTTGTAATAATAAGGTATTTTTCTCTTGCTGCTTTTAAGACTCTCTCCTTGTTTTTAACATTTGACATTTTTTAAATTAAGTTTTTTATTTTAATTCCAGTATAATTAACATACACTGTTAGTGATAGTGATTCAACAATTCTATACATTACTCCGTGCTCTTCATTGTAAGTATACTCTTTAATCCCCATCCCCTATTTCACTCATGCCCGCAGCTCACCACACCTCTGGTAATCATCAGTTTGTTCTCTATAATTAAGAGTCTGTTTCTTGGGGTGCCTGGGTGGCTCAGTGGATTAAGCCTCTGCCTTCAGCTCAGGTCATGATCTCAGGGTCCTGGGATCGAGCCCTACATCGGGCTCTCTGCTCAGCAGGGAGCCTGCTTCCCCCTCTCTCTCTGCCTGCCTCTCTGCCTACTTGTGACCTCTCTCTGTCAAATAAATAAATAAAATTAAAAAAAAAAGAGTCTGTTTCTTTCTCTCTTTCTCTCTTTCTTCCTCTGCTTGTTTGTTTTCTTTCTTAAATTCCATATGAGTGAAATCATATGGCATTTGTCTTTCTCTGACTTATTTTTTCTTAGCACTATACTCTAGCTCCATCCATGTTGTTGCAAATGGCAAGATTTCATTCTTTTTTATGGCTGAATAATATATATATATATATATATATATATATATATATATATATCACACCTTCTTTTTAAATTTTTTTTAAAATTTTATTTATTCAGTTGACAGAGATCACAAGTAGGCAGAGAGGCAGGCAGAGAGAGAGAGGAGGAAGCAGGCTCCCCGCTGAGCAGAGAGCCCGATGTGGGGCTCGATCCCAGGACCCTGGAATCAGGACCCGAGCCGAAGGCAGAGGCTTAATCCACTGAGCCACCCAGGCACCCCTTTTTAAAATTTTTTAAATTAAAAAAAAAAATTATTTTTTTTTCAGTGTTCCAAAATTCATTGTTTATGTGCCACACCCAGTGCTCCACGCAATACGTGCCCTCCTTAACATCCACCACTAGGCTCACCCAACCACCCATCCCTCTCCCCTCCAAAACTCTCAGTTTGTTTCTCAGAGTCCACAGTCTCTCATGGTTCATCTCCCCCTCTGATTTCCCCCAACTCACTTCTCCTTGCCATCTCCCAATGTCCTCCATGTTATTCCTTATGCTCCACAAGTAAGGGAAGCCATATGATAATTGATTCTCTCTCCTTGACTGATTTCACTCAGCATCATCTCTTCCAGTCCTGTCCATGTTGATACAAAATTGGGTATTTATCCTTTCTGATGGAGGCATAATATTCTATTGTATATATGGACCATATCTTCTTTATCCATTTGTCTGTTGAAGAGCATCTTGGTTCTTTCCACAGTTTGGCCACTGTGGCCATTGCTGCTATGAACATTGGGGTTCAGATGGCCCTTCTTTTCACTTCATCTGTATCTTTGGGGTAAATACCCAGTAGTGCAATTGCAGGGTCATAGGGTAGCTCTATTTTTAAATTCTTAAGAAATCTCCACACTGTTTTCCAAAGTGGCTGTGCCAACTTGCATTCCCACCAACAGTGTAAGAGGGTTCCCCTTTCTCCACATCCTCTCCAGGACTTGTTGTTTATATACCACACCTTCTTTTCCACTTATCAGTCGATGGCCATATGGGCTGTTTCCATAATTTGGCTTTTGTAAATAATGCTTCAATAAACACAGGGGTTCATGTATCCCTTTGAATTAGTGTTTTTGTTTTTGGGGGGTAATTACCCAGTAATGCAAAAAATAGAGTAGCTCTATTTTTTTTTTTAACTTTTTGAGAAAGAGAGAGAGAGAGAGCACAAGCAGGAGAAGGGGCAGAGGTAAAAGGAGAAGCAGACTCCCCACTGAATAGAGAACCTGATGGAGAGGGTTCGACCCCAGGACCCTGTTAATCATGACCTGAACTGAAGGCACATGCTCAACTGATTGAACCACCCAGGCTCCCCCTACATCTTTATTGAATTAACTGATCAGTTCTGGTACATTTTTGGTGGAATCTTTAGGGTTTTCTAAATAGTATCATGTCATCTACAAATAAAGTTTTACTTACTCACTAATTTGCATGCTTTTTATTTCTTTTTGTTGTCTAATTACTATGGCTAGGAATTCTAATTTGAAAAAAAAGTGGTGAGAGTGGACATCCTTGTCTATTCCTGACCTTATGGGAAAAGCTCCCAGTTTTTCCCTATTAATTTTGATGTTAGCTGTGGGTTTTTCATATATGGCCTTTATTATTTTTTTTTCTGAAGATTTTATTTATTTATTTGACAGAGATCACAAGTAGGCAGAGAGGCAGGCAGAGAGAGAGAGGAAGGGAAGCAGGCTCCCCGCTGAGCAGGGAGCCTGATGCGGGGCTCGATCCCAGGACCCTGAGATCATGACCTGAGCTGAAGGCAGAGGCTTAACCCATTGAGCCACCCAGGCACCCCTGGCCTTTATTATTTTGAGGCATGTTCCCTCTAGACCATTATGAATGGATATTATACTTTGTTGAATGCTTCTCCCTTATCTATTAAAATCATCATGTGGTTTTTATTTTTTCTCTAATTGATGTGACATATCATGCTGATTGTTTTGCGAATATTGAACTAAACTCGCATCCCAGGAATTAATCCCACTTTATTGTGGTGGATGATTTTTTTAATGTATTGTTGGGTTTAGTCTGCTAATATTTTGTTGAGGATTTTTACATCTATGTTCATCAGAGATATTGACCTGTAGTTCTCTGTTTTGGTAGTGTTTTACCTGGTTTTGGTATCAGGATGCTATTGTCCTTATAGAATGAATTTGGATTTTTCTTTCTCTTCTGTTTTTTTGGAATAGTTTGAGAAGAATAGCTATTATTAATTCTTCTTTCAATGTTTGGTAGAATTCACCTGTGAAGCCATCTTGTCCTGGACTTTTATTTGTTGGGAGTTTCAATTTCATTTCTGGTAATCAGTTTGTTCAAATCTTCTATTCCTTCTTCAGTTTTTGTAGGTTATGTGTTTCTAGGAATTTAGCCATTTCTTCTAGGTTATCTTATTTGTTGGCATATGCTTTTTATTAGTATTCTCTTACAATTGTTTGTAGTTCTGTGATTTTTTTTTAACCTTTTTTTTTTTTTTTGAGTCTGGCTAGAAGTTAATCAATTTTGTTGATCTTTTCAAAGAATTAGCTCCTGGTTTCATTAGTGTTCTATTTTTTTTTTAAGTTTCTATATCATTTATTTCTGTTCTAGTCTTTATTATTTCTTTCCTTCTGCTGGGTTTTAGTTTTGTTTTTCTTTATTCAGTTCTATTATGTGAGAGGATAGGTTGTTTATTTGAGATTTTTCTTGCTTCTTGAGGTAAATCTGTTTTGCATCTTAAAGATTTTGGACAGTTGTGTTTTCATTTTCATTTGTTTCCATGTAGTTTTTTAAATTTCTTCTTTGATTTTTTTTTTTTTTTGGTTGACCCATTCATTGTTTAGTAGCATATTATTTAACCTCCACACATTTGTGCTCTTTCCAGATTTTTTCTTGTAGTTGATTTCTGGTTTCATAGTGTTGTGGTCAGAAAAGATGCATGGTATGACTTCGATCTTTTTTAATTTGTTGAGACTTGTTTTGTGACTTAATATGTGATCTGTTCTAGAGAATGTTCCATGTGTACTTGAAAAGAATGTGTATTTTGCTGTTTTAGGATGGAATGTTCTGAATATAACTGTGAAGTCCATCTGGTCCAGTGTGTCATTCAAAGCATGGTTTCCATGTTGATTTTCTGTGTGGATAATCTGTCCATTGATGAAAGTGGAGTGTTAAAGTCCCTACTATTATTGTATTACCATCAATTTTTTTTAAAATTTTTATTTAGTTATTTGACAGACAGAGATCACAAGTAGGCAGAGAGGCAGGCAGAGAGAGAGAGGAAGGGAAGCAGGCACCCTGCTGAGCAGAGAGCTCGATGTGGGGCTTCATCCCAGGACCCTGAGACCATGACCTGAGCCAAAGGCAGAGGCTTAACCCACTGAGCCACCCAGGCGCCCCTACCATCAATTTTTTTTATGTTTGTTGTTAACTGTTTTTTGTATTTGGGTGCTCCCATGTTACGTGCATAAATATTTACAATTGTTCTACCCTCTTCTTGGATTGTTCCCTTGATTATTATATAGTGTCCTTCTTTGTCTTTTGTTACAGTCTTTGTTTTAAAGTCTATTTTGTCTGATATAAGTAGTGCAACCCCATTTTTATTTTTTAAAAATTTTTATTTGTTTGTCGTTTATTCATTTTTGAGAGAGAGAATGTGTGAGCCTGTGTGAGTAGGGAGGAAGAGTGGGGGTAGAAATCTTAAGCAGACTCTGCACTGAGTGTTGAGCCTGATGTGAGGCTCAGTCTCAGAATCCCCAAATCATGACCTGAGCCAAAATCAAGAGTCGGATGCTTAACTGACTGAGCCACCCAGGCACACTCCCACCTTTTTTGAGGACATCCATTTTCATGATAACTGTTTCTCTATCCCTTATCAGTCTGCAGTTGTCTTTAGGTTTGAAATGAGTCCTTGTAGCATATAGATAAATCTTGTTTTTTATCTGCTCATTACCCTATATTTTTTTATTGGAGTATTTAGTCCATTTACATTCAAAGTAATTATTGATAGATATATATTTATTGCCACATTGTCATTTGTTTTGTAGTTTTTCTCTGACCCTTGTTCTATTTCATGGTTTTTTTTTTTTTTTTTGGTCTTTGGTAATATACTGGGATTCCTTTCTCTTTATTCTTTTCATATCTATTACCAGTTTTTTATTTTGTTGTTATCATATTGTGTATATGGCAGTGTATCTTACATTCATGGTTGCTTAAGTTTGAACCCATTCTTTACTCTTCTCTCCCCCATTTTAGGTATATAATGTTATATTTTACATGCTTTTATTTTTTGAATCCCTTGTTTGATTTTTTTTTTTTTTTTACAGAGGTACTTATTTTTACTGCTTTTGTGTTTTTTACTTTTTATACTCCCACTTAAGGAATTTCCTGTTCCCTCAAAGACCTCAAAGTCCCTCTTAATACGTCTTGTAGGGCTGGTTTAGTCATCATGAACTCCTTTAGGTTTTGTTTGTCTGAGAAACTCTTTATCTCCCTTTCTATTCTAAATGACAGCCTTGCTGGATACAGTGTTCTTGGCAGTAGATTTTTCCCTCCTGGATCTGGATATCTGTTTCCTTCCCCAGATTAGGGAAGTTTTCAGCTATTATTTTTTCAAGTAAAATTTCTGAACCCTTTTCTCTTCTTATGGGATTCCTACAATATGAGTGATATTGCACTTGTGCTTGATGGAGTCACTGAGTTCCCTAAAACCATTCTCAATTTGTATAACTTTTTTTCCTTTCATTTGCTCAACTTGATTACTTTCTACTGCTTTGTTGTCCAGGTAATTAATTCTTTCCTCTGCTTCATCTAGCCTGGTATTTATTCTATCAAGTGTATTTTTAAATTTTATTTATTGTGTTCTTCATCTGTGATTGGTTCTTTTTTTCTTCTTTGTTAAATTTTTCACTGTCCTCCACTCTTAAGTCCAGTGAGTATCTTTATGATCAGTACTTTAAATTCTCTATCAGGCGGGGCGCCTGGGTGGCTCAGTGGGTTAAGCCGCTGCCTTCGGCTCAGGTCATGATCTCAGGGTCCTGGGATCGAGCCCCGCATTGGGCTCTCTGCTCAGCAGGGAGCCTGCTTCCTCCTCTCTCTCTACCTGCCTCTCTGCCTGCTTGTGATCTCTCTCTGTCAAATAAATAAAATCTTAAAAATAAATAAATAAATAAATAAATAAATTCTCTATCAGGCATATTATTTTTGTCCATTTTGCTTAGGTCTCTTGTTGTGGTTTGATCCTTTTCTTTCTTTTGTTTAACTCCTTGTGTCTGTTTCTGTGTGTTAAGAAAGTCAGCTATGTCTCTTGCTCTTGACAGTAATAGCCTTATGAAGAAGAGATCCTATAATGCCTTGCAGTGCCATGTCCCTTGTTCCCCAGGGTCTAGTGCTTCCAGGGTATCTCCTATATGTGTTGTGTGTGTTCTGCTTTTGAGTCCTGGCTCTTTTTCTTTCAGTCTGGTTATTTGCAGAGGCTTTCTTCGCCTTTTGTGGGCAGCATTTGGTCCCCAGTGGAGGTGGGAAATGATTTAAAGAGATGTGCACTGGCCTGCTTGTGAAATGAAACCTGCTACTACCACCAATGCTGGAACTGAGATCCCACAAACACATGAGGTGAGAGATGGGGTGTTAATGGGGTTTGTGCTGGTCTTCTTTGGGAGGGGACCTGTAGCACTGGGATGGAGGCAGGTGCAAATAGAAGGGGCAGATCTGCCAAAGTGTATGTGGGGTGCTTTGGTGTAAGCAGGTTTGGTAGCAAGTGTCAGCACTGTGCTGGTACCTGGAGGTGACCCTGTGCTTATGCTGGAGATTGGGATAGGGAAATGGCATCTGCAAGGTCCTTTGTTCCTGGCAGGGTATCTACTTGATACCTGCCTCTCCAGGCCACACTCTGTGATGAGTTAATCACTCTCTCTCCTATTGGCCCTGGCATTTTTCAAACTGCTGGTTCTGTGCTGCATCTGCATGGGATTTTAGGCTTTGTCTTTAAGGATGGGGACTCTGCTTCCTAATGCCCTCCATCTCTCCCAGAGTCAAATGCATAGATTTTAAAAATTCCAGGCTTCAAGTCCCACTGTTTGTAAGGACTCATGGTATTTGGCCCCTCTCACTTTTCGAGCCAAATGTTATGGGGATTCATCCTCCCTGTGCAGACTCCACAGTGTAAAAGTCTATTTGCCACCCTTTTCCATACCACCAGCTCGTTTCCTACCATGGATGGCCAGGGTCCATTTTGCTCCCAAACTGCATCTTCACCCTTCCTACCCTCCTCAATGTGGCCTCTTCTCTATCTTTAGTCTTCAGATCATTTTCTGGATTATTTACACTCATGTGAGTGTTATCCAGTTGTATCTGTGGGATGAGGTGAGCTTAGGGTTTTCTTAGTCTGCCATCCTCCCAGCTTCTCTCTAACTTTTGACATTTTAGTTATAACATGTTTTGCTTTGGACTTTTTTTTTTTTTTTTTTTTTTGGTTCATCCTATTTGAGACTCTGGGATTCCTGGATCTGAATGTCTGTTTCTCTCCCTATGTTAAGGAAGTTTTCATCCATTATTTTTCAAACAGGTTTTCTGCCTTGTTTTGTCTCTTCTCCTTCTGAGACTCCTGTAATGCAAATGTTGTCTCATGAGTCCCCAAGGTATCTTCAGTTTTTTTCATTCTTTCTTTTTGCTGCCTGATGGGGTCTGAGTTCCACTGCTTTCTCTTAAAGCTCACTGATCTTTCTTCTGTTTCATCTAATTTGTTGTTGAATCCCTCCAGTGCATTTTCCAGTTTGGTTATTGTATTTTTCAGCTCTGTGACTTCTCTTTGGTAGTTCTATGTTTTCTACCTTCGTTAAAGTTTTTATTGTGTTCATTCTTTTTTTTTTTACCCATGTTCAATGAGACTCTTCATGACCATTATTTTGAACTCTTTATCAAGTAAATCACTTAATCTCTGTTTCCTTAAAGACCTTTTTTGGAGGTTTTGTCTTGTTCTTCAGTTTAGAACACATTCCTCTGTGTGTACTTTTTTTTTTTTTTTTTAAACTCTGTGTTGATTTTGATGTATTAGATAAAACAACCACCTCTCCCAGCCCTGGAGGAGTGACCTTGTGTGGGAGACGAAATTTATTGTTTAAACTTACCCTAGCGGGGTGCCTGGGTGGCTCAGTGGGTTAAAGCCTTTGCCTTCAGCTCAGGTCATGATCCCAGGGTCCTGGGATTGAGCCCTGCTTCGGGCTCTCTGCTCAGCAGGGAGCCTGCTTCCTCCTCTCTCTCTGCCTGCCTCTCTGCCTACTTGTGATCTCTGTCTATCAAAGTAAATAAATAAATAAATCTTAAAAAAAAAATATAAACTTACCCTAGCTCTAGGTTGTCTCTCAAACATTTGTGGTTACACAAGCTATCAATTTTATTTTTAGTGCCTCCCAGTAGTTGAAGGTATGCCAAGAATTGGCAGTTTCCCAATTGGGGAGGATATCAATCAGCACCTAGGTTTAGGCCAATTGGAAGCCAGGCCTTCAGGGAGCAGCTTTTAAAGTATGCAAACATATATAGTCCTATGGGACTGAGCATTAAGTCCCACTGGCTATTAGAACCATGTGATCTAGAGGTGTCCTCTGATGATAGTTACAAAAATTGGGGTACTAGAGGAGGTACTTTCTCCTTTCCAGGAGATATTGGTAGGTTGGAGTGAGGCAGAAGGAGAGTGCAAATGGTACATGCTAGCCCCAGAGAGTACCCTAGCAGGTTCCTTGATGTGTGTTAAATTAGATGCCTACACTTCAGACCGGTGTTTAAGATAATCAAATAAGTATTGTTCACATAAAATTTGGGCTCCTTTAAATTGACTGCCTCTGCACTGGTCCCTGTGTTGGGTGAGTTTGAGTGTGTGAGCTGTTTAAAAACTGTTTCTCGGTAATCCTGTTGGTCTGTGGACATGAGCCCTGTTGTTTTTCAAAGTTAGGATTTTGGGGTTTACCCCTCAGGTACAGATGTTGAACACTGGTGCAACCAATGTGCAATTCAAACCCTTAGCTCCTCGGGGAGAAGCTCCAGGTTTTGATTGTCCTCCTGATTTTGCATCGTGTGTGAGCAGTAGGGTTTGAAGAGATTGTCTCAGTCTATCCCACCCACTTTAATGTGGGTTTTTCTCCCCCTCATTTGTCTGATACGTCAGATTTGCTCAGCTAGTTTGTGTTTTGTTTTTTTCCCCAGAAGAAAGTGTTCCATATGTGGCTGTTGATTTGGTGTAATCATGGCAGGAGGTGAGGTCAGGATCTTCCTACACTACCATCTTGAGCTAGAACTTTCAAGTACCATTATATTAGAAGTTTCTAGGTAGTCCCCTCTAAAGTTAATTCCCTTTAAAAAATTTCCTGTAACCCTAATCATGTTATACCTTGTCTATAATGATTAACATAGACAGTTTATTTTCTTTTCTGGATTACTGTGGTGAGATGATGTTATATTCATTTTTATGGCTCCCTCTAGGACTAATAGCAGATTTGGAGTTTGGTAGTTTCTTTTTTCTTTCTTTCTTTCTTTCTTTTTTTTTTTTTTTAAGATTTTATTTATTTGAGAGAGAGAATGAGAGGGGAGAAGCAAACTCCCTGCTGAGCTGTGAGCCCAATGTGAGTCTCAGTCCTGGGATTCCTGGATCATGACCTGAGCTGAAGGCAGACACTTAACCAACTGAGCCACCCAGGCACTCTAGAGTCTGGTACATTATTGTATAATAATGTGTGTACAATATTGAAGGGAAGGAAGAAAGTAAGTGTATATGTATATACACACACCTGATGTATTCCTTATCCTAAAGATATTTATATGTACTTACATAAATATATTTGTAGTAATGTTTCATGCATTAAACCAAAGACTTCTGGTTCTATAGAAGATAGTGAACTGAGTGTGACTTCTGGGTTCTTCTCATGCACAACCATTCTGGGAATGTCAGAAAGGAGACATCTATAACAATCTAGAATCTAAGGAAAAATTTTCAACCTAATGATGGACACCAACCAAAAATCTATAATAAACATCATACTAGAGCAAAATTTTAGATAATATATTACTTAAGAATGTGTTTCCTATATGTAAAAAAAAAAAAAAACAAAAACCCAGAGCAACAGTGGTAAACAGACAAGGGATTGGCGTTTCCTTACAGCAGGAGGTCCAGAGGTGGACAGTGCAGCTCTGGGACATGTCCTCACAAATCTTCAGTGTTTAGGTCCCTTCTAATTTCTGATCATCATCTCACACATCGAGTTTTTTTCCACTTCATCTTCTCAAGGTGACTTTTGCTTCTTAGGTAACCGTGATCAAGGCAGGAAGAAGGAAGTGGAGAGAGGGACAAAGAGATGTGGAACTTAGCCAGCTAGGCTTTCTGAAAGCTCACATAGGGACATTGTCTAGCATTCCATTGGCTTGACTGTTACATGACAACCTTTAGTGGAAGGACAGCTGCACTTTTGCCTCTATAAACAAAATTAGTTTCTGGTAGAAAGGAAAAAATAGAGACTTGAAATTGGGTCAACGATTAGCAGCATCTGCTTTGTATTCTGTTTAGGTTTGAGAACAACATCATGATCTCCACCATGACCACTGCCTTTCAAGTTAGTAGTTGGTATCTTGGTTATTGTAAATAGGCAACAATAGATGAGAATATAACTCTGTCAGTTCTGCTAAAATCTACAAAAACTGTATCTAGCTTATTAAATCACTTATTAGCCAATACTAGGTAGCTTACCGAGCCTATGAAATTGACAACAGATTAGAAATTTGGAAACTAACTAGGAACTGTACCCAGAACATACCGTAGATCTGCTGTAGCCGAGACACTGCTGTTACCACTATTCGGCAGAGACGCTGCAGTGTGAACTGCCCACTCCACCAATCTCAGCCCTGGGTATTAGCACAAGAATCTATGCCACAACCGAATCTCTCTTTCCTCCCTTTCAGAATGACTCCGCAAGACTCTGCTTTCTTCTTTACTTCACTAACGTCCCTTTTGAAGTCTGTGTTCTATCTGTACAAGTGTCTGACAAAACCAAGTTTCTGTCCTTTATTATGGGAATCAGGGACCTAAAGGGAGAGAAGCATCTTGTAATGCCCAGGGAGGATGTTTAGAGATGCTGGATGACTGGAAAGAATGATGAATACATTACAATATAGTATAACATATCCCTTTCAGATGTTGATAATATATAAAAACCCTTTTCAAATTCAACCAACCTTTAGAGCCAAAAAGAGTCCAGCAAGAAAATCAGATGCATGATCAATATATAAAAATAAATTTTAGGGGCGCCTGGGTGGCTCAGTGGGTTCAGCCTCTGCCTTCGGCTCAGGTCATGATCTCAGGGTCCTGGCATCAAGCCCCACATTGGTCTCTCTGCTCAGCGGGGAGCCTGCTTCCTCCACTTTCTCTCTGCCTGCCTCTCTGCCTACTTGTGATCTCTCTCTGTCAAATAAATAAATAAAATAAAAAAAAAAAGAAAAAAAATAAATTTTATACCTCCATACCAACAATGACCAGTTAGAAATTTTAATAGAAAATATTTTAGGGGCACCTGGGTGGCTCAGTGGGTTAAAGCCTCTGCCTTCAGCTCAGGTCATGATCCCAGAGTCCTGGGATCGAGCCCCACATCGGGCTCTCTGCTTAGCGGGGAGCGTGCTTCCTCCTCTTTCTCTCTCTGCCTGCCTCTCTGCCTACTTACGATCTCTGTTTATCAAATAAATAAATAAAATCTTTAAAAAAAAAAGAAAATATTTTAATTGCAACAAAACCGTATGATTTACAGAAATTGAGCTATTAAAGAATACAAAAAGTAATTATTTAAAATTGTACAATTCCATTAAAGGATACTTTTAAAATACTGAATAAATGAAGCAAAATATCCTGCAAATAGATGAGACATTTTGAAGATTAAATTCCTCAAAAATTAATCTATAAATGCACTATAATTAAAAAGAATCCCAGAAAGATTTTTGGAGGTAAATCAATAAAGTGATTTTAAAATGTATTTGGTTAATATCTAATAGCAGTTTTGAAAAATAAGCCAAAGCAATTGAAACAGTGTCACAGGATCAAATCTTTAAGCCAAGAGGTCAGGGTAGAAAGTCAAGAAACAGAACTGTGAATAAATGGGAATTTGCTATAGAGAAATAAAATCAATAAAGAAATATTGGTTTAGTAAATGGTACGGAGAAAATTAGCTCACTACAAGGAGAAAAATACAATCAAATCCCTCTTTTATCTAAAATTAAACTCCAAATGTATTATAAAAGATGAAATATAAAATTGAAGAAGGAAATATAGGAGAATATCAGGAACGGAAGAGATTTCTTTAATAAGAGTTCCAGGTTGAGTCTTCCAGGTAATAGATCCTAAGAGATTTGCATTTGGGGGAGATTTTTGGAATGTGGTCTTAGGCTCAACACCTATGGAGAAGCCAAGGGAGCAAGGTCCTGCTGAGTGAGAAGTTGAATTGTGGTCTTAGCTTGATCCCAGGGGGACCTCCAGACCTGGGACAGTTCTTCTGATTTGGACTGAGTGGACCCAGACTCTATTCCTTGCATGGACCAGTTACTGTCCCCAGGAAGTAGGCATGACCTCGAGTGAGATAGTCAGGAGCAATGCCAGAGTTTCCCACCTTTTCCTCTTGGCAATTGTGAATACTGCTGCTATGAACATGGGTGTGTAAATATCTCTTCAAGATCCTGCTTTCAATTCTTTTGGCTAAGAGAAGTGGGATTGCTGGATCAGATGGTAATTATATTTTTAACTTTTTGAGGAAGAAGCTGTACCAATTTGCATTCCCACCAGCAGGGCGCAGGGATTCCCCTTTCTCTCCACATCCTCACCAGCACTTATTTTTGGCTTGTGTGGTGTGTGTGTGTGTGTGTGTGTGTGTGTGTGTGTCCTTTGTTTTTTTTTTTTTTAAAGATTTTATTTATTTATTTGTCAGAGAGAGAGAGAGCGAGCGAGTGAGAGAGCACAGGCAGACAGAGTGGCAGGCAGAGGCAGAGGGAGAAGCAGGCTCCCCACAGAACAAGGAGCCCGATGTGGGACTCGATCCCAGGACGCTGGGATCATGACCTGAGCCGAAGGCAGCTGCTTAACCAACTGAGCCACCCAGGCGTCCCGTTTGTTTTGTTTTTGAAGTAGGTATCCTAATGTGTGTGAGGGCCTATCTTATAGTTTTGATTTGTGCTTTTTAATACAGCTAGTTTTTTTATTTTTAAGATTTTATTTATTTGACAGAGAGAGAGACACAGCAAGAGAGGGAATACAAGCAGGGTGAGTGGGAGAGAGAGAAGCAGGCTCTTCGCTGAGCGGGAAGCCCAATGTGGGACTTGAACCCAGGACTGTGGGATCATGACCTGAGCCAAAGGCAGATGCTTAACGACTGAGCCACCCAGGTGCCCCAATACAACTAGTTTTTTAAAATTAAAATTTATTGTCTTATAATCATAAAAGAAACACACACTCACTATAGAAAATGGGAAAACAGAAAATTACAATGAAGAAAATATTTCTTAGTGTCCTGGTACTTCAAGGTAATCAGTGTTAATGCTTTGGTTTGTGTTTTTCAATCTTTTTAAATTTTTTTTTTAAAGATTTTATTTATTTATTTGTCAGAGAGAGAGGAACAAGAGCAAGCACAGGCAGACAGAGTGGCAGGCAGAGGCAGAGGGAGAAGCAGGCTCCTTGCCAAGCAAGGAGCCCGAAGGGGGACTTGATCCCAGGACACTGGGATCATGACCTGAGCCAAAGGCAGCTACTTAACCAACTGAGCCACCCAGGCATCCCTGTGTTTTTCAATCTTTTATCTGTCCATATTTACACATGGGTGATGCTAGCCTATACTTGCCCCTTTGGGCAATTTGGAAAGAGGCATCCTGTTTTCTAGGTGAATGCAGCTCTCTACCAGGGTGGGCAGTGTGATAAGCACAGGGCAGTTAGATATCAGATCTCATGCCTCGAGGACAGGTACCCTGTGCAGTGAACAACTTGTAAAATCATATGTTGTAGTCCTGAATGTGCACATGGATTTTATTTCATATTTTTATGAAACTGAGATCACACTATATGATAGACTATGTTGGGATAGAACATAATTTTAGTTTATTCCCATTTGATAAATGATTTCCAAAATTTTGATATTATAAATCCTTGCTGGTATGGTAATACTTGTAAATAAATACTCACTTTTAGAATTATTTCCTTATGATACATTCCTAAAAATTGCCTTGAAAATTAAGTCTGAGTGTTTATGATGTGCACTACTCTGTGCTCAGAGAGTTACATAATCCTGATCACAAATGAATGATGTAAAGGTACTATGATTCCCTCTTTTTAGAGAGAAAAGGAGGCACAATGAGAAATGAAGTGACTTAGTTACTTGATACCAGTGACACGGCTGGGAAGCAGTGGAGTTGGGATTTGAACACAGTTCTGTCAGCTGCATCTGCTCCAGAGCCCAAGCCATTAACTTGCTACAAGGGATTCACTTTAAAGGAGAAGACAGATGGATTTGTGAAGAGTTTTACCACAAATAGGACTCATCAGTGGAATAGACCTTGACCACTAGATAATTTCCACAGGAGATGAAGCCGTTCAAAAACAATGATTTATTATTATTATTATTAACGTATTTGTTAGAAAAATTTCTTGACAGAATGATTAATATTTTATCAAGACACACATTGTTCATTCCTAAGCTCTTTTTAAGAGACCAACTTCAGAAGATAATTTAAATTTAGATTGACTCTGACTAAAAATGATAATGTCTTTGTGCCCTAAAATTTTTAGTGTAGATTCCAAAGTATCTGGGTCAATGAAGAGATTGTTTTGACAGCCTTGTCTCAGACTGCTCACTTCCCTATGCTGCCCCAAGCTTCTGTTTTTGTTAAACAGAGGTGATATCCTTCGTTCACTTCCTCACAGAAATGTTAAGATACAGACTATAGTCCCATGAGCTCTGGGAAAGAAGGCTGTTTACAAGTACTAATGAGATACTGCTCTTTTTTCATATAATGCATTGGTTTTGATATTTTAAAATATCAAATATTTTAAATATATGGGGAATAGATAATGCAATTCAAAATGATTACATCTTTTAAAAAGATTTTATTTATTTATTTGATAGGGAGAGAGAGAGAGAGTGAGTACACAAGCAGGGGAAGCAGCAGGCAGAGGGAGAGGGAGAAGCAGGCTCCCGGCTGGGCAGGAAGCCCGATGTAGGACTTCATCCCAGGACCTTGGGGTCATGATCTCAGCTGAAGGCAGATGCTTAACCGACTGAGCCACCCAGGCACCCCAAAATACGATCACATTTTTAAGCAGGGATAAAGGAGATAAGAAAAGAAGGGAGTCTTATGTAGCTCTTCTGCATTAAAGAAATCTAATATGAGTGCTTGGACATACTGTACGTAACAAGCTAAAGAGGGTCAGAATAATTGAGACAAATTAATGAAAAATACAATCTAGAAAAGGTTAATATTATATTACTAATATATGCAGTCACAGCCATTGTGCTTCTCCCTCCCTCCCTCCCGCCCTCCCTCCTATAGGCTTCACACCCAGTGTGGAGCCCATGGAGGGCCTTGAACTCATGACGGTGAGATGGAGACCTGAACCAAGAGCTGGATGCTTAACTGACTGAGCCACCCAGGCACCCCCAATGTGCTTATTTCTAACTTCTGCTTAGTTAATCATTTTAACTTCTTCTTTTTTTTTTTAAAGATTTTATTTATTTATCAGAGAGAGAGAGGAAGAGAGAGCGAGCACAGGCATACAGAATGGCAGGCAGAGGCAGAGGGAGAAGCAGGCTCCCTGCCGAGCAAGGAGCCCGATATGGGACTCGATCCCAGGACTCTGGGATCATGACCCGAGCCGAAGGCAGCTGCTTAACCAACTGAGCCACCCAGGCGTCCCTTAACTTCTAAAGTAGTAGAGTTCAAATCAATGACTGTTTACTGGATCCATCATTTTAAAAATGAATTGCTTCAAACTAGAACTCTTTTCTATATTGCCAGTGGGAGTGTAAATTGCTATAACCATCTTGGAAAACTTTGGCAGTATTCACTGAATCTCATTTTACACATAACCTTTTATCCCCTTAGAGAATGCGACACTTGCTTATGGCAGAAAACGTGGAAATAGAGAAAATAACAAAGAGAATAAAAATGGGTCATCCTAATATAGAGAGAACAAGTAACATTTTAAGGAGAATCCTGCTTTAATAACTGTTTTTAAAAAAATAACTGTTTTGTCGTAGGCTTATTTTATATAATTGAAAACATTTTCATTTAATATTCATCAATATTTTTAAAAAATCTGTCTATAATATTAAAACATGACTTCACCATAATATCTAGTGCTTATCATAATTCTGTCTTGTTGGATACTTAGTAATTTCTTTTCACTGCATTTAAATGATGCTGTGATAGACATTCTTATACATAAAGTTTTGGCAAATATTTGAATACTAGAATAAATTCCTAGAAGCAAAATTGCTTGTTTGAAAACTATAAACATTTTAAATATTTAGATATACATTTCTAAAAATTACTGTAACTTCCTTCAGCATGATATGATATTGTCCAACATCCAACAATATTATTTTTATAATTTTTCTAATCTTGTCAAATTTATAAGTCAAAAATAATTCTCATTCTAGCTGTAATTGGTATAGTTGGACTTTTAAAATACACTGGCTATTTGTGTTTTCTTAAATTTTATTTTTTAGAATTCTCTGTTCTTTCGACTTTTTCTACTGTTACATCTCATTTGAAATAATTTTTTATAAAGGAGTAGCAACAAAAATTCCTCGCTTATTACATATGCTGTATTTTTTTTCTGCTTTACTACAAACTTTTCATATTTCAAACTCCTTTCCCAAACTAGTAAACTCTGATACTTTGTCTCCTTGAGGAAGTAGAACTCAGGAGAACCTACTATCACATGGATTGTCTTAGACACTTTTGTTGGATTTCATTTCTTCTGTTGTTTTTTTTTTTCAACAATGACTATCATGTTCTATCTTTTTACACTGAAATACATTGAAATAGAATATCATATTAGTTTCAGGTGTATAACATAGTGATTTGATGTTTTTATACATTGTGAAATAATCACCATAACAGGTCTGGTTATTATCTATCACCATACAAAGTTAATACAATATTATTGATTGTATTTCCCCTGCTGTACAATACTTTCCTATGACTTATTTATTTTATAAATATATTTTTTAAATATATTTTTATGTTTTTATATTTTATATTTATAATTTATACTTTAAATTATAAAATATGTTTTATAAATATATTTTTATATTTATTTTATAAATTTATTTTAAATTTCATCCATTTTGTCCCCTACCTCCATGCCCTGCTCCTTTGGCAACCATCAGTTTGTTCTCTGTATCTATGAATCTGATTTTTTTTTTTTTAGATTTTATTTATTTTAGAGAGAACACAAGTGAGGAGGGATGGAGGGGGGAGGGGAAACAGTCTGGAGCAGACTCTGCACTGATCATGGAGCCCAAGACTGGGCTCGATTCCACCACTGTGAGATTATGACCTGAGCTGAAACCAAGAGCTGGAGGCTTAATCAACCGAGCCACCCAGGTGCCCCCCCCTTTTTTTTATTCCACACGTAAATGAAATCATATAGTATTTGCGTTTCTCTAATTTATTTCACATAATATAATACTCTCAAGTTTCATCCATGTTGTCGCAAAAAGCAAGATTTTATTTTTTTTTACGGCTGAGTAATAGTCCATTGTTTTAATATTTTTATTTCATGTCCTTTCTTTCCTGTTTTCTTTTCCCTTTCCTTTCCTTTTAGTAGGACTGATTTCCTCTAAAACAATGACTCTGTTTCATCCCCAGAGGGCATAGTGGATATGTATGAAATTCCTATTTGTAGAGAGGAAAGTAATTCTTAGCTGCTTACTATTTATCAGGTACTGGGCCAGATGCTTCACTGCATTAATTCATGCTATCTTTAAAACAACCCTAATGAAGTAGGTTTTTTCTTCAACTATAAACTGAGGGAACTGAGAATTGTTCAAATTATGTGTCCTTTCCTGTTTTCCCTTTGGCCTTCTTGATTTTTACCCCCAACCTGCTTTTTCAGAAGTCTTCTCCTTTGCTCCGGCATTCCATACTTCCAGCTGCTCAGGCCAAAAACCTCAGAGTCTTCTTTTCTTCATACTTCATATTCAATCTGTGAGGAGTCCCTGTCAGTTCATCTCCTTCATCCCTATCTTCCGGGTCAAAGTCCCATCCTCTTGCTCTTGGATTAGTTCAATAGCCTTCTAATTGGTCTCTACTACCGACTACTGTCTATACTCAGCCTAGCAGTCAAAGTGGTGCTGTGTGTCAGAAGACATCGCTTTTCTACCACAAAGCCTCTAATGGCTCCCAACTCAGAGTAAAAGCCTCACCGGAATTGTACCCCTCCCCCCTTCCTTTTCCCTGTCTTTACCTTCTTCATTCTGCCACTCTGGTCTCTTGGCTGTTCTTGGTGCACTCAGGCATATTCCTGCCTCAGGGTTTTTGTACTTGCTGTGCTTTCTGCTTTGAAAGTTGCCTGTTGGTATATCTTGCTCCTTAACCTCCTTCAAGCCTTTGCTTAATGTCACCTCCTCCAGAGATGTTCCTTGATCATCTTATTTAAAAGAGCACCTGTCCTCCTACTTTTGTCTCCTCCCTGCCTAATTTTTCTCCCCTAGCATTTCTAATCATTTGTCAGTCCACAAGTTTATCATCTGTCTCTCCCATCTGGAAGGTGAGCTCCATTAGGGCTAGAATTTTCATGTGTTGGTTCTTGCCTGTGACCCCAACACCTAGAAGAATGCCTAACATGCCAAAAGCACTAAATAGTGGTTGCATAAGTGAAGGATCCCCCCATGTTGCAATCATGAGAGCAGAACAAGGGTACCTGCTATGCAGAACTTCCTCTTTTCTACTTTCTCCCTCTCTTGTCCTTCCCCAGCTTTTATTTAAGAGACCCCTGTCTGCTCTCGTTACAGGTGGTAATCACAGCAGAGAGGAATCAGAGGAATCGCAGGACGTGCAACCCTTGTTCCTGCTGCCCTCCAGGAACCACAGCAGAGTGGTAGACAGCCTTAGAAAGAAGTGTGAAATTCCCATCATCCCATTACCATGGCTGCAAGAGAGAACTTGAAACCAGATATACCTGATTTTAGTTATCTCTGGATGCAATTCATTGAGAATGACGGGAGGAAGATGCTTCCTCCAAAGGAGAGTTTGGTAAGGTGCCAGCAGGATGCTGCTGAGGTGGAAAATATCTCCACATCCGCCTTTGTAAGCCCTGGTGTGGCCCAACCTGCTCAGGTTTGGGCTTACCTCAAGTTTCAACCACGCCAACCACAGGTCTCTGAAAATGCCAAAAAGGTCTCTGACCAAGAATTTGATTCCTTCTCCTGGCTTTAAAGTCCAGAAAGCAAAGCATTGACTATGCTGCCCAAGCACGCAGGGAGGTGTGGGAGATGGAGGAATGGGGAAGGCGGCCCTTCCCAGTTTGGCAGTGGGCACAGACCCAAGTGTCTAATGAAGGGCAGCTGGCAAAGGAGGGGCCGGGCTGTCCGTGGTGGAGGTCTGGGCTCTGGGAAGGCTGTTGAGACTCAGGCAATGCCAAAGACTAACCCTTCTAACCGAACCCAGTGGTAGGGGTGGGGGTGAGGTAAAGGAGGGGGATGGGGAATGGGTTCTGAACCTTCTGTCCCATTTTCCGGGGAGTCCTGAGTTGGGAATGGTTCCTTTTTACTGTAGAACTGTCCAAATTAAGAAGCCCTCATGGTGGCGGGTGTGTGTGTGTGTGTGTGTGTGTTTGTGAACGTGTGTCACGCACACATATACTCACAACTGCAACAATATTGACTCATCTTAAAATAAAAAAGCAACACCCCCTCACAACCCACCTCCCCACCTTGCCCCGCTCCCCCAAACCCTGATACATTAGGTCTGCCCAGGGCAAATCTCCCCCTGCCCACTTCAGTAGAATATGCCTGTAGAGTAACAGGGGAATGGTCCCATCATTTGATTCAGGTCTCTTGGGACAGTATTAGCATTTTATAAAATTCAAACCTCAGGGACAAAAAGAAAGGCTGGAGTGGGGAGAAACTGGAGTGGGGAGAGGGTGCCGCCGGCCGCCGTGAGACCTCTGGGAAGAGAGACATCGAAAACGACCCTGACGGCTGGAGTCGCGACTTCCTCCCCTCCACAGGACCCGAGAGACGAGCCCTCTGGCCGGTTCTTAAGTGCTGATTTATGTTCTCGTTTGGTTGGGGAGTGTGAGCGCGGCTGTGCACGAAGGGGTGCAGTTGCGGCCAAAGATGAGCCCCCAAAGGCGGGGTGTCCTTCACGCCGCGGGGTTAAGTTTCGGTGGAAAGTTTCCCTCCGAAGCTCCTCCCCCTTCACCCTGGAAACCAGTGCCAGGCGGCCGCGCGGCGGAGCCAGAGCCCCCGCGCACCTGGCGGCCGCGCGTCCCCGGGGCAGGAGCAGGAGCAAGGGCGGGGGCGGGGCTGGCGGCTGCCGGGCCTGGGCCGGGCCGCGCGCTCCCCTGGGCCGCCGCGCAGGTTGGGCCCCGCCCCTCCCCGGCTCGCCCCGCCCGCGCTCCCGAGGGCAGAGTCGGAAGGGGGGAGTGGTGCCGACTCCCCGAGCCGAGCGGCTCTGCCACCCGCTGACGCACTGTCGAAAAGTTGCGCTCCAACCTTCTCCCTCCTCCTACTTTCTTCCTGGGGCCTGGCTGTTTGTGGAGTTGGAGCCGGGCGGGGAGGAGCCGGCTCCCCACACCACACGGTGCCCGGCGCGGGTGGCGGCTCGGGGGCCCGCGTCCCCAGGACGGCGGCACAAACTTTCCCGGCTGTTTGGGGATACTTGTCCGGAGAGTCCCGCACTTGGAGGGAGGAGGAGCCGGGTCCGCGGACAGGTACGTGGCATCCTGCTTTGCGCTTGAGGGATTCTTTTATTTTAGGGGCTTAAGGGAGGGAGAGAGCAGACGGGTCCTTTCCTTGCATTCCTCCCGACTGGGCTGGAGGGGCAGGTATTGGGATGCGGGTTGCGTTGGGAATATCACCTACAAGATCGCTGCGTCCGGTCGCAGCACGGCGCCTGCCAGAGCTGCGGGACCGGGCGTTACTCGGTGACTGACCCCGGGGGAGAGAGAGCCGGCTTGTTTTGACGGAGAAAAATGTCAGCGTGACTCTCCACCTCGTTCCTGGGGCCCTGAGGCCAGAGAGCGGGGGTCCTACAAGAGGGACGCCAGAGGCGGAGAGATCTAGGGCTCAGTTTTCCTCTCCAAGCCACTTCGCCCTTTCGCAGGAGACGGAGGTGAGGCCACTCTGAGGTTTGCAGTACTCTCCTGGTGTAAGGGCGGACTCGTTGGGTGGCTGTTGCTCAATTTCATAAGGTCTGTAATGAAACCGCGTTCAAGTCCTGGTGGTTGTTATTGACGGTGTGCCTGAGTGTCTGTCCGTCTCTCCCCCGCCCTGACTCCAACAAAGCTTCCTTGTTAACCCTGTTTCTGCTGGGGAATGGAACTAGCTGCGGTCCTAGTTCAAGCCCGGCCAGAGAGAGGTGTTGGTAGCAGGTGTAGTCTTGTTTGCTTGGAACTTTGGGAATCACGTGAGCTTTGTTTCATCCACCTAGATCCCATCGAGTCTTAACTGATCCATCTTCCACCATTCAGCGAGGGCTGCAGCCTCCGCTGTCCAGTGACGGGAAATACCCCGGTTGGAGGAAGGAACCCCAAACAGGAGAGAACCCCGAGGAGTAGTAGTAAGCCTACGGATTGGGCCCACCCGCAGGCTTCTCTGGAAGGGCTCTGCTATCAAATTCATCTTATTAGGAAGTCATCCGCTCTCTGCTAATAGCCACAGCAGCCCTGATGAAATTATGTAGGTCACTGAAAAATAATTCCTGCTTAATCACCTTTATCCTGTTGATTAATGACAGAAAAAATTTCCTCTCCTTAAGGTACCATGCCTGCTTGGTGGGGTCACCTGCCTGACCTCAAGTTCACTTGTACACCTAGCACTAGACGGGCTGTTGTCCCTGCCCAAACTTATCATACCCCATCTGAAGTCTACATTTGGAGAACATTAGTGTTTCACCTCCGGACAGACATTATGCAGGAGATCCAGTCCATAAATTTTAATGCTGCATACTTGTCGGCTTTAGATAACTTTTCAGATAATTAAAAGCTGGTTTCTTTTAGCTGCAGTTAATCCCTTTGTACAGAGCTCATAAGAATTGTGCCTGTGCTTATCTTGAAATGCATTAAGTTTAGGGTCCCATTTTTCGTTTGTCCTATCGCTTTCAGAACAGGGTTAAATTGTGTGGGTTGGGTGAAAAGGGCAAAAGAAACCCAGCTTCAGTGAACTAGATTCAGAGACAGGTTTAGGGTGGTCTCATAGTTTAGGCCCAACTACCCAGCTGGCTTCCTTTTTGCCTCTACACAGAGACGTTATAGGTCGTATTGCTTGTAGAAGACTAGAAATCAAAGGACTGTTGGGAATAATGCATCGCTGGGCAGTTCTGCATGATAATATCCCAAGTTTGGCTCTGGACACTTTCTCTACACAGTTTGTAGGAAGCCAATAGGTAATGCCTACAAATCAAAAAGCAGATGTGCAAACAAATTATGTAGAACTAGAGAGGCACAAATGAGAAGAAAAAAGAGTTGCCTGAGGAGTGACTGTGAAATTTTGTTCTCGTATTACCTAAAATAAAATTTTGATAAGGAAGCTTCCTCTTCCTGCCAATATAAAACAAAATTGCTTTCTCAGATCCACGTTTAGGTGCTTGATCTTTATTCTGTGTACACATGTTTCATAGGGCAATCCATGGGCCCTTTGAAGAACTGGGCACTCAGATTCTGGCCTTGGAACCCAATTCCTATCTATTGCACTCTCGCTCAGCAACTTCCCACTCTTAGCCTCGGTAGAGGAATGGTGCTCAAGAGTGGCCAGTAACGTCAGGGATTTCATTTATAGGGATCTGATCTCTTAGTAAAGACAAATACTGAAAGTAAGCTTTCTGTAGAGCTTCATGATCAGCGAAGTGCTTAGATAGGTATTGCACTTGTGCTTTGTGATTTGACTGTTTTGTAGTGAGTGCTGTTATATTTAGACTGCATAGGAAAACAGATGAGATTCAGAGAAATTAAGGAACTTTTAGGTACATACGTCTGTCAACCTTTTAAAAGGAAAAGGCTTAAAAAAAGGAAATGGTAAGTAATTCAGCCAGCAAAATTGAGTTTATGCAGAGGAACTGAAGTTCAGGACAGGCAAATGATGGCGAACCAAAGGCAATTTGGGAGAACAAAGGAGAGTGTCCTTTTATAGAAGGACGGAGGAAGTTGGGAGGGATTTGTTTTGAACAAAAGTTCTTTGGAGGAAAAATGAGAGTTCTAAGTGGTGGTGACTTCTCACTGGCTGCTGGTGAGGGCAGTTTGCTGTTGCTGGACTGAGAGGAAATCTTCCTTCTGGATTGTGCAGGCTGTGACCACAAGTGGTATGGGTGTTAGAGCCCTCCTTTCATGGCTTCCCAATTCCAGTTTTGTGTTAGGTTTTTTTAACGCATTTTCACCTCTCCCCGTTTTGGTCAAGATCCTTCTTTAAGAGCATCACTGATCAAGAGCTGGGTCATCTGTTCCTTATTAGAAACATTTCTGTACCTTGAAACATTTTTGTACCTTTCCTTGGATGTCACGTCCCACGTCAAACGAAGTGGATTCCAAATTGGGAACTGTTGAGGCCACACTTGAGTAACAAGGGAAAGCTGTCAGGCATTTCCCATCTAAAGCCTGTATCTTATCAAGGTTGTAAGCATTGAAGATGATCTTGAGGCATTGAGTCAGTCAGCATTGCCTTACTGGGTACGTTCTTTCTACAAAGGCTTATAGGCACCAAGTACAAAGCTTAAAGATTATTATATAAAATGAGAGGAGCAGAGTAATGACCCCAATTGTATAATAGTCCTAAACCAAGACCCTAAAGCCGAAGGTAATTAGCCAAAGAGATCAAAGGACCATGGATCGTGATGTGGAATTTGTTGTAGCCAATATGCTTGTTCTTTAATTGTATGTATTTGGGTTTCTGTTTCTCCAGAGGAATTTATTCCTATGTGTCAGATGCTTGCTATCACATTTGTTCACTGGTTTGAGTGCCTGCAGCCTAGATAATGCCCTTCCAACAGAGGCAAATCCAAAGTCCCATGTACTTCCTGAGAGTAAGGCAGTGGTGAAGATTTAATGGGGAAGACCAATGAGAGGCTTCAGATTAATTGTGGTTGTGCACAGAGACAGTTAGAAATTCTAGCAAGCATTGGCCTCCAGTCTGCTAGCTGCTTAAACATTCATAGGCCCATCGAGAGGCCCGTTTTCCACAAAGGTAAAATCAGGTAGTGCCTATAGGATTTGTGCTAGGGTTTGATTACTAATAGTGCTGTTAATTGGGGTTTAATCAGGACTGTATGTGCAGATCCAACAGAATCTGAATAATCCGAAATGACTGTTGGCTTGAAAGGGTCAGTGGTGTTTGAGGAATAGTTAGGGAGAAATCCTCTTGTTCTGTGGACTTTGTTCTCGAAGGCCATATAGAGAGGGGTTGTTCTGCTAGGGCAAGCAGACCTAAGGTAGGAGTGAGAATGGGCAACCATATGGGTACCATTAGTTGTATTGAGAGTTACTTCAGGGGAGAGATCAAAGTAAGGGACAGGAAAACCTGAATCAAACCATAGAATCCGGAGAGGTGCAGCGAGAGTTAGTGGTTGCAGTGGAGATGAAGGAGAAGATTGTGAGGAAGACTACAGGGTCAGGACTGTATGCGCAGATCCAACAGAATCTGAACAATTAGAAACGTTTCCCCCTTTTGTGAGGAACTGGGAAATGTGAAGGAGGGCATTGTCTCTCCAGGAGAGAGAAGGAGGAAACAGAGGCAGAAAGAGTATTTGCCTGATCCCATCATCTCGGGGAAAGCTGTCTGCTTCAGCTGTTGTCTGCTTCAGTTCCTGGAAATCTTCAATTTGAGATCACCCAGTTGGTGTACAGGTCCAGCCAGGTTTGGGGGCTTTCTTTATATGAGACACACGGATCCAAGAGTCCACTCTTTGGATTTTGGCTGCACAAGGATTGGTCAGTAACACTTGATCAGGGCCTCTACAGCGTGGTTGAAAAGAGTCTTTTTGGAGAGGTCTTTTCCAATAAACAAAATTCCCAGGTTGCAGGGTATGGTGTTTGAGGTCTTCATCTCCTGGGAGTGCACTGTGAAAAGATTGCTCTACCAGAGCGTGATTATTTTCAAGGCATGTAATTAGACATTTGTAATACTGAAGTGTATCTCCATTTATTAAGTGCAGGTAAAAAGAGGTGAAAGCTAGATTTACAGGGCCTTTGGGAATTTCTCAAAGGGTGAGAGTTTATGAGTTCCAAAGGGGTTGGATCTGAGATTTAGAAGAACCAACCAGCAAGGTATTTGGAGAGTTTCCACAAATTTTGCCAGTTGGGGTGATTTTTTTTTTATTTTTGTTTTTTAAAGGTTTTATTTCTTTATTAGAAAAGAAAAAGTGAGAGAAGATCACAAGCAAGCAAGGGGGTGGGGTAGAGGGAAAAGAAAACTCCCTGGTGAGAGGGAGCCTGACATGGAGCTTGATCCCAGGATCCTGGATCATGACCTGAGCCGAAGACAAATGCACAACCGACTGAGCCACCCAGGCAGGTGCCTGCCAGTTGAGTTTTGATGTCTGTCGTTGGTTCATTTGACTTATCCTGAAGACTGAGGATGATAAGCACAGTGAAAATGCTATAAAACTGGCTAAACAGCACAGACTTGCCATAATATTTGGCCAATAGAATGGGCTCCCTTTTTGCTGTGGAGATCAAGAGGGGTTTGCTATGTGTGGATGATCTTTTCCAGTAGGATTTTAGCTTCTGAAGAGGCAGTAGCTTGTCTACCTGGAAAGGCTTTGACCCAGTGGAAAAGGATACAGATGATTACCAAAACCTATGTATATTCATGAGATGGGAGAAGCTGAATAAAGTCCATTTTCCAAACTTGAATGATTCTTCAGGCAATTTAAAGTGCCCTGGAGCTGTGCGGACAGGTTTCCCAGGATTTTCTTTTGGGCAGGTGGGACAAGTTAAGTAAGTACTTTCTGAGGCCTTGTTAATATTTCCCTATCAGTACTTATTCATAAACATTATCATCTTATTTATAGGCCAATGGTTTAATGCATGTACAGTGGTGAAAAGTGGGAATTTTAGAATTTCTGGTAGGACCAGCTTCTTTTGTGGTCCAAACAAGAGGTTTCTCTTGGTATGCTCAGACAACCATCTGATTACCAATATTGTCTTTCCTTTCTGGTGCTGATTGTTGGGTGTCTCTAGTCAATATCTCCACATTATATTCTCGAGGTGAGTTCCTTTGGACCACAACAGAGGTGTGCCTTTTGGACCTTTGGAGGGTACCATACTTTGCAGAAATGATAGCAAGGTGCTGTCCTTTAGCTTTCTGAGAGTCAAGCTCAGACTGCCCTGGGCTTGTAGTCATAACCAAAGCAGCAGGTAAGAGCATGGTATCCAATAATTTCTGGAGGAAAAACAGTCTGTTTTTAATTTTGTCTCTGCTGGAATCAAGGAAGCCAAGTTGTTGCCATGACATTTCAAAGTGGTGGGCCACTCCAAAGGTCTGTCTACGGTTGGTATAAAGGCCAAGGTTATTCTGGTGAATTATTACTGTGCTCTAAGGGGTGCTTGAGAGGGGCATTTCATAGGAAATGAGACAGCTTTCCAAAAGAGGTTATGATGAGAGCTAAGAGTTCAACTGCATATGGCACAAAGATGGTCATAGGGGATCCCAGGATCATTTCCTTGGTGGCCTTTATAAGAAGGGTAGTAGCAGGCATAGCTCTGAGACATGGGGTTTACCACAGGCTACAGGGTCTAGTTGTTGGCTCTAATATCCTATGGGCCGGTAGTCATCCCCACGTTTCGGGTGAGTGCTCCAAGGGTTTTCCCTTCTTTTTCATATACAAAAAGGAAGAAGGGGAGTTGATAACTGGGGTGTCCAAGGGCTGGGTTTTTAAAATTATTATTATTATTATTATTATTATTTTGACTTTAAGTTTTAAAAAGTCATGTTATCTGGATCTTTCAGATGATAGGGCCAGGTTTAGTAGTTTTTAACAAGGTGTGTAAGGGTTGGGCCATAGGGGTCAAGTTTGGGATCCAGTTGCTGCAGTAGCTGTCTGGCTGCTGATGTTTGATTTGGGGCTTTGGGAAGTTCAAGGCGCCAAAAAGCCATTGGCTCTAGATGCAGTCTTTGTTCTCAGGTTAGATCTTCCGAATATCGTACTTACATTTGTACAAATTGTAATTTTTTCTTAGAGAACTGGTGTCTCTTCTTGGCAAGGAGTTTTAGCAAAGGGATGCTATCTCCCTGCGAGGAGGCTTGGGAAGGGGAGCAGAGAAGTAAGTCATTCACATACTGTATTAAAGTGGAGACTCCAGGGAACTTGATATCATCTAGGTCAGGCCTTAAAGCTTGTAAGAAATAAGGGCTTTCAGGGAAACCCTGGGGCATTGCTATCCAGGTGTTTTGCTTTCCTTCCCAAGTAAGGTGGGGGGAAGGGCTTGACCTGTTTTATCTACTGGGGTATTAGGAAAAGCACTACATATATTAGTCAGAAAAAAAATTTGCCCTCAGTAGGGATGGGGGCTGATAAAGCGTGGGGAGTGGGGGCAACAGGTGACAGCATGGCTCGAAGGTCATGGACAAGCTTTCATTGTGGCCATTTACTTCCTTCCCACGTAAAATAGGAGTGTTGCAGGGATGGTATAAGGGATAATGAGACCCTGGGCCTTATATATAGTCTTCTATTACTGAGTTAATGCCTTGAAGGTTCTCTTTATTTATGTGGTTTTGATTAATTCAGGGTTCTGGGGGATCCGTTTGGATCTTAATAGGAGATACATTGTGGATTCTGTCATTAGTAGTAGAGGATTTTGCCCATAAGGGGGATGGTAGCTGATCTAATAGGGACAGATATTGTCATGGTATTAGCCCCAATGCTGCCAGGGATGGAGCAAATAAAAGATGTTAAAGGGTCATTTGAGTCACTTAGTTGGCTATTTTGGTCGCTGTTTGCAAATTCTAGAAATGTTTCCCCTTTTCAGGAGAAAGAAATTCCAGCACATTTTTCTAAGAAACCTTGGCTCAAAAAATGAGTCGTGGTGGGGGAACTAAGGAGAAAAGGGTGGCTCTTAAAGAGAAAAGGGTCCCTTAAAGGGTCTAAGCAAAGGGTTAGGGGTAGAGATAGGAACCTGTTGAGGCTTACTAGAGAGCCCCACTGTTTGAACTCCTTTAGTACTTGGAGGCAGGGGCTGTTTAATGGGATGAGCACTGAGAGTGTAGCTCTGGTGTTGGGAAGGACAGAGAAAGATTCGTTCTGAATCTGGAGAGTGGTTTCTCCAAGTCGATGAAGGGCAAGGATTGGTAAAAGCCCTTAGAGTTCCTGGAGTCCTGTCATTTGGGATTAGGAGGACGTTGGAAAGGGTGGTTAGAGGGCTGAAGGCACCTGGAACATTTAAGTTTCTAGCAGTCTTTTCTGTAGTGTCCTGGCTTTTTGCAGTAATGGTAGAGATCAGGAAGCTTTTGGTTTTGTTTAGAGGCCTCCATTTGTTGGGGTTGAAAAATAAGGATTTCAGTGGTTTTTCTTTTTAGTTGAATCATCTTGGGCATGGGAGCTAGATCGCTAAATTTCCTAAATCTGGAGTTGATACAGATTTCCATTTCATCCTTGTCCTTTTAGTAGAAGAGAAACATCCCAGTTCAGCCTATTAATGAACAGGGTTAAAGCCTACCCGAGTGGATTTAACATCCAAAGAAAGATCAGAATTTTCTTTAAAAACAATTTGGAGTCGGCTGTAATCATGTGTGGGCTCATTGGACTTCTGGATATAAGCCTGGATCTTATTCCAATTGACTGACTTTAGGAAAGTCCTAGTAACTGCCAAATGAAGTAGTTTGGTTATTCCCTGACAATTAGGCAGTGGGGGGTTTCTCTGTCCCCAGGTTGTAATTCTAAAGACTTTTAGGGATCATTCCACTTGGCAGATTCATCCAGTTTTGGGTTTGGCATTCACTGACAAACATATCGCTTAACTGATGAAGTCAGAGGAGCCAGGTTGTTAAGTCTGACCATATGAAATTCCTCAACAAATCCGTGGGGATCCTTGGTTACTTTGGGAAAATCTTTGACTATGGCTCATAGTTCAGCTTTAGTCCAGGGAACATTAGAAATTAAGGGCTTCACATTTGGAGCCCCAGAGGGTCTGATTTTAAATCAGGCATTAATAGGTTTGTGGGAGGAGGGAGTAGGGAGAGGATTGGAGAAATAGGGAAGTGATGAAGGGATTGGAATTAGGAAAGTGGAGGGTATAGAGGAGATAAGGACAGTACTGAAGGGAAAGGGGAAGCCAGCACTGGAGACAAAGAGGACAGGGGAGGGGAAAAAGGCCTCAGAAGCATTCTTGTCTTCTTTTCATTGTTTGTGTTCACCTCTGTTAATTTAGAAATGGTATTTGTAAACAGGCGATTTTAGAATCTTGGATATGTTTGGAAGCCTCCAGGTACCAACAAAAATAGGAATTCCATTCAGGGTATTTAATTTTAGAGCTGCAGTCTTCTAATTTGGTTGTGAAAAAAACAGGTAAGGGGAGGTTGAAAGTTCCTCATAATGGCCGTTGGAGATCTATATTATCTTTGGACAAGTTGGTCCATTTAGTTAAGAATGCTCATGAGGAAGGACTGTAGTTTTTGAACATAAAACCAATCAGGGTCACAGAAGGAGGAGTTCTTAAGAGAATTTAGAGGATTCGGATTCCATACTTCAAAACGCCAGGTGGTTCAGTTGGTTAAGTGGCCCACTCTTGGTTTTGGCTCAGGTCATGATCTCATGGGTCATGGGATGGAGACCTGTGTCAGGCTCTGCCCTCAGTGGGGAGTCTGTTTGAAAGATTCTCTCCCTCTGCTCCTCCCCCTACTCTCTCTCTCTCTCTCTCTTTTTCCCCTCCTTCTCAAATAAATCAATCTTAAAAACAAAATAAAGCCAGAGGTTCAGAAAACAAATGAGTACTCACCAAAAAGATGCCTTTAAGAAAACAGATCCTGGTGGTACCTGGATGGGTCAGTAGGTTAAGTGTCTGCCTTCAGCTCAGGTTGTGATCTTGGGGTCCTGGGATCGAGTCCCGCATTGGGCTCCCTGCTCAGCCGGGTATCTGCTTCTCCCTCTGCCTCCTGTTCCCCCTGCTTGTGCACTCGCTCTCTCTCTCTCTCTTTCTCTCTGTCAAATAAATAAAATCTTAAGAAAAAAAGAAAAAGAAAACAGATCTTAATAAAATCAGATAAACCAAATGAAGGGAGACTGAATCCAAGAAGAGACTTACTGAATTGAAAGGAAGAAGACAACTCTTGGAAGTGGAGAGTACAAGGGGCTCACATGTGTTCCACACATAATTCTGGGGGTCTCCTTCAGTTCCCACTTCTGACACCATGAGATGTCAACCTTTTAAAAAAAAAATGTAAACTATTTAGTCAGCAAAATTGAGCTTATTTGGGAATAGCAGAAAAATTGCAATTTGGGACAAGTAAACTATGGTGAACCATAGGCAAGTCCAGAGAACAAAGGAGGAGAACATCCTTTTTTTTTTTTTTTTTAAGGCTGTGGTGGGGTAGAGGGAGAGAGAGTGAGAGAATCTTAAGCAGGTTCCATGCTTAGCACAGAGCCCAACTCGGGGCTTGATCTCAGAACCCTGGGATCATGACTTGACCCAAAATCAAGAGGTGGGCACTTAACCAACTGAGCCTCTTTTCCTACAGAGGAAAGGAGGAAGTTGGGAGGGGTTTTGTTTTGAACAAAAGTTCACTAGAGGAAAATGAGAGTTTATTTTTAAAATTTTTTTTTTAAAGATTTTACTTATTTGACAGACAGAGATCACAAGTAGTCAGAGAGGCAGGGAGAGAGAGAGGAGGAAGCAGGCTCCCTGCTGAGCAGAGAGGGAGGAGGAAGCAGGCTCCCTGCTGAGCAGAGAGCCTGATGCGGGGCTCGATGCGGGGCTCGATCCCAGGACCCTGAGATCATGACCTGAGCCGAAGGCAGAGGCTTTAACCCACTGAGCCATCCAGGCGCCCTGGAAATGAGAGTTTAAAGTGATGGTGGCTTCTAATTGGCTGTATGCGAGGGCAGCTAGCTGTTGCTGGGCTGAGAGGAAACCTTCCTCTCTGGACTACCCAAGCTGTGACCACAGGTGTGGTCACATGTGGTACATGTATCAGAGCCCTCCTCTCATGGCTTCCCAACTCCAATTTTGAGTTAGGCTTTCTTAACACATTTTCATACTTTCCTGCTCTTTGTCCTGTATATGGTGGACTCAGACCCAAATCCAGGATTTCTAATCCAGAGGCCAAGCTTTTATTTTTTTGCCTACTACATTTCGTGAATTGTTTGGTTGTGAAATGACATTTTACTTATTAACCAAAACGTGACCTCACTGGGGACAGGACAGTATATAAATATGTACATACATATATGTATATGTAATTTTTAAATTGTTTGCATCTCAACAGTGTGGCTTTACCTGGGGACATGGGATGGGTGAATAAATGCTGCAATAAATTGAGAAAAGAACTTTTGATGTCTAAAATTGAAAAAAATTATTAAACACTAACATAAGTGTGTGATTTACAAATGTGGAAGTAATTACCAGAAGAAACCTCTTCAAAAGTTGAAGGAGCTGCTTTTGGGGAATGGAATTTGGGGATAGAGAGGAGCCATGCAGAAGTCTGCTGTTTTTAGCCATGTACCTTACAACTCTAACCCTTATATTCTATGATGTCTGCAGGTATATAATTAAAAGAAATCCTTTGGCCAGGATAGGGTAAGGGTGTGTTTTCAGAATTTTAGAGCTGAAAGGACTATAGAGATGGTTTCTGCCCTGTTTTTTCATTTTGTGGGTGAGGAAATTGAGGAATGGGAGTTCACATGTTTGTCAAGGTCCCATGACTATGTAGACAAATTTCTAATGCGAGTTCATACCCTGCTCCAGGCAGGTGGAAAATTTCCCCATACTTGTTATTTCTGAGCTACCTTTCTAGGCAGTTCTCTTTTCTGTTTTTATCTAGTTTTTATAGTGTTTGAATGGGTTATGGAGCTGCTGATTGAAGAGTAGTTATCTTTAACTCCTCATATTTCCATGAAGAAAAACCTTCAAATATCTTTAGAGTCTGAAGACTCTGTACCTTTTTTGTTAATTCTGTGATAACTTTTAATTAGAATTAAAGATACTTAATGCAGTTTGTCTGCAACTGTTTAGGAATCCAGTTGAATCTGATAAATACTGAAATTTGGGCTAAACTTTTATCCTGAGAAGCTGTGACTAACCAGGAGATGCTCAGAGGGCTTTTCCAGTATCTATGTGTATTGCTTAATATTGAAGTTCTAAGAATAAGAGTATAACTTTTCTAAAAGAGAGGGAGAGATGGATATTATTTTAGAGCAATTCTAGAAAAGTTTTGGGGCTTTTGGGTGTCGCAGTTGGTTGAACGTCCAACTCTTGGTTTCAGCTCAGGGCGTCATCTCGGGCTCATGAGACAGAGCCCCATGTGGGGCTCAGCTCACTGCGCTCTGAGTGGTTTCAGATTCTTTCTTCCTCTGCCCCTCCTGCTCATGTTCTCTCCCTCTAAAGTAAATAAACAAAGTTTATTAAAAAAAAAAGTTTTTAACACCCTACATTTTCTCTTTATCCTAAGTTTTTCTCCTACTCCCCTTGAAGTAGATCAGTAACCTAAAGTGAAAGTTTTTCTGATTATACACATAATACATATTATTCAGCATTCAAACATTATAGAAATATGTCATGTTGAAATTTAAAGTGCACTGTAATCTTATATTCTGGAGAAACTGCTGTATGGTTTTTCCTCAAAATTTATCTCCATATTACAATATTACTGTAAACAGCTTTCAACTTGGTTTTTCTTTTTAGCTTAATAGATCTTAAGAGTGTTTCCATGACCATACATACAGAGCATTCTGACTGTATAATATTACATCACAGGTTGTTTATTTATTTGTTTATTTAAAGCTCAGGATGAAAGCCTCTTTTTTTTTTTTTTGTTTTAAGATTTTATTTATTCATTTGACAGAGAGACACAGCGAGAGAGGGAACACAAGCAGGGGCCGTGGGAAAGGGAGAAGAAGCAGGCTGCCTGCCGAGCGGGGAGCCCGATGTGGGGCTCCATCCCAGGACCCTCGGATCATGACCTAAGCCAAAGGCAAATGCTTAATGACTGAGCCACTCAGGTGCCCCACATCACAGGTTATTTAAACAGTTTCCTATTGTTGGAAATTTGGGTTGTTTCCCATTTTTCTATATTAAGAACAGTGTTTTAGAGAACATTCTTAAAGTAGGTCTGCATGAGTGTTTTCTTTGGGAAAGTTTTGTGAAAGTCAAAGACAAGAAAATATTAAATTTCTCTAATTTATACTTCCTATAACAGGTTCCACCATTGAAAATTATATTAGTACCTTTTTTCTTAATGTGTAAGACCGAAGATAGAAATGATTAATACGTGATCAGACAGTGTACCACGAGGTCATAGTAGCAAAGGCTCTGAGCTTTTAGGTGAGTATTGCCTCATTTCCTCACATTTCAGGTTCTTTTTGGTTTTAATATTTTCCCCAAGAGAAGGTAGTAATTGATAACAGCTATAAAAATACTCTGCAGTTGGTGGATGAGCTGCTAATTAGTTTTTATGGAGCATTTTTTTTTTTCCAAACATTTTCTTAAGAACATTATTCTAGGACATGCCTTTAAGGAGTTCAGAGACTCTGCTAGGTTTCGCAGAATAACAGAGTGAGTGTATTTTAGCTCTTCTTGTATTGTTAATTTACCTTTGTTGAAATACTGGTAATGGATCAATTTTAAGATCTTCAGGTTTATAGAAAGTACCAGGAGTGGATTTTACTTTTGTAAAATGTGTGCGAAAATGTGAAATAAGATACTTTGGCAAGTTTCATGATTCAGGGTCATTGAAGCACAAACATTTCAGGAATTCATGTGGCAAAGTTTTTATTGACTATCTTAGAGAATAGATTAATATTTTTGTTGAGTCCAAGCTTTGTTCATAACCATTAAATGAGAGGATTATGTGTCATTCCCCAAAATGAGGGTTTTCTGTTTGGTTTGTGTTCATGAAATTTGTATCTGGAGTTCATCCATTTTAGGATTTTCTTTGTAATGTATCAAAATGAGTATAGAAAAAAATATGTCTGTATGTACACACATATGTTTACATATATATATACACATACATGTATTCATGTGTAAGTATATGGTGATATAAGTTGTATTTTATAAATGTCTTTAGGGGGCGCCTGGGTGGCTCAGTGGGTTAAAGCCTCTGCCTTCAGCTCAGGTCATGATCCCAGGGTCCTGGGATGGAGCCCCGCATCTGGCTCTCTGCTCAGCAAGGAGCCTGCTTCCCCGTCTCTCTCTGCCTGCCTCTCTGCCTACTTGTGATCTGTCTCTCTGTGTCAAATAATAAATAAATAAAATCTGGAAAAAAAAAAAAACCCAACAACAACAAAAAAACCAAAAACGACTCCTTAGGATATGGAGTACTTTATAGTTTGTGTATGCTCTTATTTTGATCTTTTTGTGGGGAGATATAGCCTGACTAATGTATTCTTGCTTACTGTCTATTCTGTAACATGAAGTCAGTTTTTTAAGTTGAGTGTTTAAAATCTCTCCTATTTGTGTGTATTACAAAATGTTGACATTTTGCTTATTTTAAGCAACACGTAGTCATTTAAACGCATGTGAAAAAATCTGGCAATGGGACTTGTTGGCCCTGATTTGCCTCAGAGAACACTATTTACCTGAGTTGTGTTAAACACTTAATGGTTAATGGAAATTTCTTATCAGTTTGATTAAGTTTGACCTTTTCTGAGTTTTCTCCTGGTACTTCTCCACTGTGTGACCGTTCAGGACCTTGCATGTCCTACTGGAGAGGCAGATCCTGGAGCTCTGGATGAATCTTCTTGTAACTTGTGTTTCTCGGTCTGGGGCCTGGTTGTATTGCTGCCTCCCTTTTCTTCCCTTAAAGTAATCCTACCTCTTGATCATGTTCTAGGGTTAGTCTGTCACTGAGGAGTGGTCATTCCTTCATAGTGAATCACAAAATGAGTAGGTTTGATGAGGCTTCCTGACTCAAGCCCAGCTGTCTTCAGAGCTTGTCCATATAGGTATGCCTGGGGCAAACTCTCAACTGGGCTGTCTTCCTTACATGGATAATTTATAAATCTGCATCCTCCTTGCTGAACTTTGGGACCTTAGACTTGCTTCTCCATTTCCTGTTGGAGAGGTCTATATTTGGATCCAGACCTCAAATTAAACCGTTGGGTGGCACTTAAGAGTAACTGCATTTTAATCATGTAGCAGAAGACCTTATATCAAATCGAATCCCGCATGTGTGTGTTTGTTGATGATCTACCTCTTACTATCACACGATCAATTATTATATTTTTTATCTTGTTTGTGTTTCCAGTTTTTCTTTCTCTACTCCATTTCCATGCCATTTTTAGTTTGATTTTATAAAGTACAGCTTTGCCCGTGTCACTGATCATGGTCCTTTGTAATCTACTGGTAATGACTCAACTCAAAGTGGGATGATTAATTTTATGTGCCAACTTGACTGGCCCAGATATTTGGTTAAACAGTATTCTGGGCATGTCTGTGAGGGTGTTTCTAGATGAGATTAACATTTGAAGCCGAATACTGAGTAAAATAGGTTGCCTTTGTCATTGTGGGTGGATCTCATTCAATCTGTTGAAGACCTGAATTAAACAAAAAGACCGAGTAAGGAAGAATTCACACTCTTTGCCTGCCTGTCTTTGAGCTAGGCTGTCAATCTTCTCTGCCTTTAGACTCAAACTTGGACTTGAACTTGAGCTATATTATTGGCTCTCCTGCTTGCTGACTATAGATTGTGAAGCTTCTCAGCCCTCATAATTGCATGAACCAATTTCTTATGATAAATATCTCTGTGTGTGTGTGTGTGTGTATGTGTGTGTGTGTTTAAAATCTCCTACTGGTTCTGTTTCTCCAGAGAATACCGAGTGATACATGAGGCATTCATCTAGGATCTGGTGCAGGTGCTGTGCTCTGGTTACCACGCCAGCCTGTTCTCATTCCTGAACACATCCTACTACTTCTTTTTGGTCCAGCTCTGCTGGGAGTATCCCTTCCTCTTTCTAGTTATTTCAGTGATGTGTATTCTTCAAGCCCAATTCAGAGTCTTTGTCCTCCATTAGGCCTTTCTTGGCTATCTCCTGCTATAGCAATTTCTTGGCATGCAAATGGCATGCGAATCTCTGGACTGAAATCTTACAAACTTAGGCATTTGATGCCTTGTAATGTTATCTTTTGTATGTTTGACCTACTTCTAGATTATAAACTCTTTTAGGATCTGAACCAAGCTATATGCTTCCAAATTCTCTACTGTTCTTGATGTTACCTTTCACTTAGTAGGGGGCTGGTGAATGTTTATTGATTTTTTTTTTTTTTTTTTTTTTTTTAAAGCACCAAGATCTACTTAGGGAAGGAAAGGCCAGTGCGGGGCTTGCATACCCACACTCTGTGTTGAGCCTGTAGAAGAAACGTGGAATTCATTTTCAATAGGACCCAGAAGTCTTCATCAATGTAGTGGTGCAGGGACACTCTGCCAGTTGTTTGGGGTTGGTACCAGAAATGAAACCTGTATATCATCCTTGACCTAGAGCCAGCTTTTCCTAAGAACAAAACTGAGTCCCAAAGTCCTGCTGAATTAGCCCGTTCCCGAGGTGCTGATTTGCAGCTACTCTTGTGGTCCTTTGCTTTGTTCTTGTCTCTTAGAATTCCCTTTGCTCTGCTTCTGGCTAAGTCTTTTCTATTTTCCTCCATAAATATCCTAGGTAGTGCATTTTTGTCAATAATTTTGAACAAGAGGGAAGGGGAAGAAATATGAAAATGTGCTATATGTTCCTCGGCAATTTGTATTTATCAAATTTTACGCAAATTTAATTCATACAGAGTATCATTTTCCTCATTTTTCCTGCGATTGGATGTCGTTCTTGAGCAACACCCTTCGAAATCAGACCTCTTCCTGTTCTTTGGCTCATCTTTTAAGCTTAAAATATTGGAAACCCTCTATACTGTCCATCCTCCTTAGCCTGCTTCCCTGCATGTGTCTTCTAACATACTAGAATTTACTAAATGTGTATTGCTCATTGACTTTCTCCCTGAGTAAGAATGTAGATCTCCGTGAAGTACAGGGATCTTCGGCTGTATTAGTATTGGCTTTCTTTAGCCATATATCCCAAGACATAGACCCATGCCTGATGTTGAAGACGTGTCTTTTGAAATGAGTGGAAGTTTGCTAATTTGGAGCTCTTTACCACACCCCCCACCATTTATTGCTTTGTTGCTTAGCCTTTCTCTTATATCATCTGAAAGTTCTCCCCTCTTTCCTTCCTGTTACTGAAGTTCACTTCTGTCCAGACCAGGTCTTTTCAAACCATACAACTACCTATTCCTCAGATCTGTGCCTTTGTAATAGTCACATCATAATAGGAGGAATTTATTGGCCCTTGGCTGTTCGTGGTTTACAAAGCACTTTTACATATATTATTTCATTTCCATATTTGATTGCATATATGAGGTATTCTTGAGTCTGAGACAGCTTTGTGTTCCTGAGGGCCTTTCACCAAAGTATGCAACTTAGCAAAATCTTGTCTCACCAGGAGATGCGTTCTTCACTGTGTGCCAGGCATACCTCCCCTTGGCTGTACTATTGCAAAATTTTATGTGAGGAGTGTGTCTCTTTGACATCATCTGGTTAGGGACAATCATTCTGTTCCCCCAGAAAGATGCCTGTGTGGCGTAAGGTCCTCAAGGAAAGTGATAAAAATGAGAAAGTGTAAAAAAAACCAAACAATCACATACATTTACAGGAATCTTTTTGATGCAAGACCCTTGGCTAGATGCTGAATAAGTGTTGCCTCAAAGTTAATTTGCTTGCAAGAGCTACATGTGACCTGTCCAGCAGGAATTAGGAGACACAAGCTGGAGTTGAGAAAGCTGGCCTGAAGAATGCAGATGATACAGGGGTGAGACCTGGTGACTTTCAGATTTTCCACCAGTAAGTTGCCTCTACCATCTTGGCCTCTCTCCTTCCGAGCTGTGAAGATGAAAAAACCCATTTTCTTCCTAAAGGCCTTCTGTTCTTGCCTCCAAGCCATGGGAGTGCTCGATAACTATTAGTGTCTAATGATGACACAGGAATATTCCTCTGAGCAATTGGAGAGCTGTAGGCGTGTCACACATTGACAGGTGCTCACAAATCTTTTTTGCTGTTTTGAAATATCACTGCCAGGGGACTTGTATACAACTTGTTCTGACAGAGCGGTCTTAAATATTCATTCCTTTTACCTATTACTTCAGAGAAATGCCAGCATTTAGTCTTCAGGCTGCCAGTAGCAATTTTGGCAGAATCGTATTATAACTTTTTCAAGATACTTATTTTCAGATAACTCATTTATTTACACATTAATAGGTTGAAGTTATGTTAATGATGGAGGAAAATGCACTTTGAAGTCAGTGGAAACTCAGGGGTTAAATGGAAGTCTCTGATCATTTATACTCTCTGGTAAGTTCAGTAGGAAGGATTTATTATTGTGGGAGGTAAGATGGCAACTTAAATCCAAATCTGGTTCCAAGCCCTGTTCTGCCCTTTAGTAAATGTGTGACTTTGCAGTCAAATGCTCTACCCCTGAGCTATACCCCCTAAATGTGTGACTTTGGACAAGTTATTTTCTTCTGATGAACCTTAGCGTCCTTATTGTTAAGTGGAGATAAGAATGCCAATCCCAGGGAGTTTCTGTGAGGGTTACATAAAATAACAGCTGTGAAGTGCTTAGCATGGAAGTAAAAATCACTGCATGGTAATTGTTATTTATGTATGGAGGCTCTATTAACACCATTCTAGGGAATTGGGGGGTGTTGCGGTCAAGAGGTATGTAAAATATATGTCTGCAAGGCCACAAAAGAGATGGCAACAGATATGTAATTGACATAAAAAAATCAAAACAGTAGGTAATGCAGTGTCATTTGTACAGAAAGTACAATAAGAAACAAGGCAGAGGTCACTGTGGTCAGAGTCTTCAAGAATCATGCTGGGGATTATATCAGGATTTCTTTGGTCATAAATTATAGAAGTTAAACTGTACGGAAGGGGAATTTATTGGCTCACATGGCCAAAGTATGGGACAAGTGAGGTGAATCTCAGGGAAGCCAAAACTGAAAACTCCTGTACCGCCAAGACTCTCTGTCTCTTATCTCTCCTTCTCTCTAGGTCAGTTCCCTCCACAGGGCAGGGCCCTGGCTGGGGCCTGGCTGCCAGCAAGCCCAAGATCACCCAGAAAGGGGGTTGATCTTTTCCCTTCGTCCAAACTCAGAATCCCAGGAATGGCTCAGGTTGACCTCTCTTGGGTCATTCTTGTCCTTATGGCCAGTGGCACAAATTATCTGTTAACTGGCAGCCCCATTTAGAAATCACATACTTGGGGTGGGGAAGAGGAACAGTTTCCTAAACAGAAGGATTGTGCTTTTCTCAGAAGAAAGGGGTGCTGGACAGCCAGAGCGGGAGGTGTTTTTACTCCTGGAGGAGGAAGCTTTAGCGGGTCACATGGAGAGAGGCAGGTATGAAGAACACTAAACCAAAGGCACAGAGTATGGAATGAGAAGATGATTTGTATTAGTGTAATAGAATAAAGTAGACTCAGAGCGAGTGGTTTGGAGTTAGTTGAGGAATTTGGAATGATATTATAGGGCATATATCCTAAGAACTGACATCAATTCGACGTGCTATGTGGGGTCCTGGCTTTTATTTAAAAATAGGTTTTAGGGGCACCTGGGTAGCTCAGTGGGTTAAAGCCTCTGCCTTCGGCTTAGGTCATGATCCCGGGGTCCTGGGATCAAGCCCCGCATTGGGCTCTCTGCTCAGCGGGGATCCTGCTTCTTCCTCTCCCTCTCTCTGCCTGCGTCTCTGCCTACTTGTGATCTCTTTCTCTGTCAAATAAATAAATAAAATCTTTTAAAAAAAATAGGTTTTATATTGTAGGCCAAGTATTTGAACTGGTAACTTGAGAACTAAGTTGAATGCAGTTCGAAAGTTACACTCAATGAGTATAGACAAGGTGGTCTTTGTAGTCAAACTCTGCTGTGTTCGTCCAGGCACTCCCTTGACAATTAGATGTTATCAAGCATTCATAGTACCTTTCCTGCAAAAAACCCCCAAAACCAAAAAACAAAAAACTATTTCAGAGTAACTAAATAGTTTGAAAAATACTGTGTTTTAAAAAAATTTTTTTTAAAGGATTTTATTTATTTATTTGACAGTGAGAGATCACAAGTAGTCAGAGAGGCAGAGGCAGGCAGAGAGAGGAGGGGAAGCAGGCTTGATCCCAGGACCCCAGGATCATGGCCTGAGCCAAAGGCAGAGGCTTTAACCCACTGAGCCACCTAGGTGCCCCCCAAAAATGCTATGTTTTTAGAAGAATTCTAGCTAATAAATGCAGAAGGAATGATACAAATAAATAGAATCATCTTATTACTCCTAATGAAATAATAGATCTAGGGAATGGTCTCCCGTGACTAGAGGTCAACAGCTGATGGCAGACTTTATAATTAGGCTAATAACCCCTGAACCCACTGATCAATCTTAATGTTACAAAAAGAGAAAGAAGTAGGTACTAGAGGCCTCCTAATTTGACTCGATAGGAAATATACAGAACCATTCATGAAGTTTCTTGGTTGTTGTGTTTTTTTTTTTTTTTTTTAGATTTTTATTTATTTGACAGAGAGAGAGAGATCACAAGTAGGCAGAGAGGCAGGCAGAGAGAGAGAGAGAGGGAAGCAGGCTCCCTGCTGAGCAGAGAGCCCGATGTGGGGCTCAATCCCAGGACCCTGAGATCATGACCTGAGCTGAAGGCAGAGGCTTTAACCCACTGAGCCACCCAGGCACCCCTCTTGGTTTTTTTTTTTTTTTTAAAACAAACAAACAATGTAATTCTGGTCAAACCTTTATATCTGAAATACTAGTTTATAAGAAGCACAGGAAAAAGAGGACCATGCAAAACAATACCATGGAGAGATAATCATCTGAATCCAGAATGTAGAAGTTTCTGTAGGACAAATTACTCCGTTTGATTAAATAAATGACAAGAAAAACCAAGAGGGAAGAGAAGCTATCACTAGGGGACTTGAAATATGTATCCAATATGTTTGGATCTTGATTTGGATAAATTGACTATGAAGTTAAAAATTATAAATAGAAAATTTGGTCAATTTAAACTCTGGATATTGGGTACATCAAAGGACTTTTTAAAAAGGAATAATAGCAGCACCTGGGTGGCTCATTTGAGTGTCCATCTCTTGGTTTCCACTTGCATCATGATCTCAGGATCCCAAGATTGAGCCAAGCCCTGTGCTGGGTTCTGGGCTCAGGGCTGAATCTGTTTGTCCCTCTCCCTCCCTGTCCCTCCCCCCCGTCCCTCCCACTCACTTAGAGAGTGAGTGCACACTCTCTCTAAACTAAAAAAAGAGAAAGAGATAATAGTGGTATTATTATTTTAAAAGGTCCTAATTTATTAAAGATGCATACTAAATTTTTTTTGGTTTAACACCACAACTTGGTATTAGTTTCCTCCGGCTCACTTAGCAAATCACCACCTGCTGGGTGGATTAAGCAAGAGAAATTGATTCTCTCATAGTCATGGGGGCCAGAATTCTAAACTGAAGGTTTGGCGGACCTTCAGGGCTGAAGAAGTCGTGGGGGCCAGAACATGGCTGGCCATGTTCTCTGAAGTTCTGGGGGAGGCTTCCTGTGTCTTCTGGCTTCTGGTAGCCGTCCTTGGCTGGTTGATACTCTCCCATCCCCTTCTCTGTACACCTGTGTCTCATGTCCCTCTGCCTCTCATGAGAACACGTGATTGCATTTAGAGCCTCCTTGAGTAAATGAAGATAAATTCTTCCTTAAATCCTAGATTACGGTCACACCTTTTGCTATGTGAGGTAGTATTCACAGCTTCTGGGTTTTAGGAAGTGATCTATCTTTTGGGGCATTTATTATGCTTACCTTAGATGTGGTATAGGTTTGCTTTCACTTTCAAACAACCTGGGCGGAGGCAAGGAGTACAAGTGAGAGATTATGATCGGCTGAATTAGGATTGGCCATAAATTGTTAATTTTTAAGCTGAGTGATGGCAGTTCATTGTACTGCTCTACTTTGTATGTGTTTGAAAATTACCATAATAAAAAGTAAAAACCAGAAAGGTCAACTCTCAGAGCAGGATCCCTTAGTAATCATCCAGATGGTATATCACAGTAAGGTCTGATGAATGCAAACCTCAATTTTTTTCTGTTAATGAAAATTAGGTATGAGTTTTCTAATATCCTAGGTAATCCTTCAGCTTTTCACTACCTTTTTAGATGCTTCTCAAGAAAAATGAAGGATGAATGAAAATCTGTTTACTTGGAATCAGAAATTGTAAGATGACCTGGGGTTTAGCGAAGTTCTTTTCCTCTTCTATGCTACAGTCTTGGTGATTGTGTGAAGTGGCATGGTTGTCTGTGAAGACTCATGGGCAAAGTAATTTATCGTATTATGATGTCTTTCTCAAGTGGATGAAATTACACTTTTCTTACGGAACCTAACTTTCAAGTCTGTTTCCATGTGATCATCAAATGTCTCAGTGAAAAGTCTGTTTCCATGTGATCATAAAATGTTCTCAGTGGCCTATAGAGTACATTCCCTGTCATAGCTCCATAGTAATTAGTATTTTTCTATGAATTACTCTTTTAGGTAGTAATATACTGTTAGAAGGTGTGAGAAATCTAGTCTATCTAGTTTCCCCCCCACCCCAGGTACTGAGATTTTTCATGGTTGTTCCTCCTCACCCCTGTGCTGGAAAGATTTCAAATTAAAAAATAACCACATGACGGCTGCCTGGGTGGCTCAGTCAGATAAGCGTCTGCCTTCGGCTCTGGTCAGGATCCTAGGGTTCTGGGATTGAGTCCTGCTTGGGACTCCCTGCTTCTCCCTCTCCCTCTGCTCCTCCCCTCTGCACGTGCTCTCTCTTGCCATCTCTTTCTCCCAAATAAATAAAATCTTAAAACGCGCACACACACACACACACACACACACACACACACACATAATGAGCGCAGCATTTCTCAAAGAGCTATTGTGGTGTATCAAAAAATAAAATATGTCTCAAAACATTGCTGTGTGCCCAATTCAGCCTTAAGTGTATGTGCTATAGATGATAATGAGTTAGGATACTGTTGTAGACTGTTCAAGTTACTTTACATATACTTGAGCAACTTACTGATCTTTTTTTTTGGAAAGGAAAACAAATTCATACGCAGAATCTCTGATCAAATAATGCGCAATCATGACTTTAGTCGCCAAAAGCAGCATGTTTTAAAAACTGCTTTTAGCCTTTAGAAGTCAGTTTATTGACATATTGTGGTTTGTATTCTTTCCTCAGTGGTTTTCTTATTGAATTTGTTCCTTCCCAAGTTAAAAGCTGCCTTTTGAAGGGTTGGTATAAACTCTAGTTGCAAAATCTCAGAATTAGACTGTCTTTTTTTAGCTCATGGAGTTAGAACTTAGCTGGTACATTTGTTGTTGATATACGAGACTACTAAAACCCAATTCCTTTTTTTTTGTGTTCGTACTGAGCTACAGTACAAATTGGTCTTTGTAAGTCAGGCAAAAAAACACGTGGCCCAAATTCGACTTTTTGTGATGTGTGTGTTCAGATAGTCTAGAAGGCTGACTGCATTTTGAACTTACTATATTGCTGTGACATTGTCTCTAAGCTTACAGGAAAGCTGTATTTCTTTGGAGGGTGTGGACTGGAGGTGGCATATTGTAGTAACATAGATTTAAAAACGACTTTTCCATGTGGGTAAAGTCATTGGTGAAAGAATAGATTTAAATCCCAGCAAGCCTCTTGGGCATTTTAGTTGCTTCCTAAATGGCTTATTATAAAACTTGCCGGTGATTATTAAATTTCTCAGCCATTCCATCCTTTAAGAGTTGTAAAATCAGGGGCGCCTGGGTGGCTCAGTGGGTTAAGCCGCTGCCTTCGGCTCAGGTCATGATCCCAGGTCCTGGGTTCGAGCCCCACATCGGGCTTTCTGCTCAGCAGGGAGCCTGCTTCCTCCTCTCTCTCTGCCTGCTTCTCTGCCTACTTGTGATTTCTGTCAAATAAATAAATAAAATCTTAAAAAAAAAAAAGAGTTGTAAAATCACCCAATTTATGTACCCTGCAATAAAGGAGAAGTGATGTATGGAAATAATCAAGATGGGGTTTACATTTCATTTGATATAGTATCATGATAATCTGTTTTGCATTTTTTAGTGTATGCTTGTGTGCAGGGAAGAAATATTTACTCAGTAATGTTCTTTATGAAATAGATTCTCTTATTCTCCAGGTGTACCATAATTTTTCAGAAACCCATATTTTTACATCAAATGAGATAAATTTTGTTTTTTCTCTTTGCTACTTTTTCTTCTTCATTTAAAAGAAGACAAGCTATGTTGTAGAAAGCTGGTGGAAAAAGCAGCCTAGCATTTGTATGATGCTTTTTGGTTTGCAAATAATTAACAAATGAGGAACTCTTAGGCAAAACCAAAGCATTTTCTTTGACCAAATCATAGATAGAGAATACCATCCAATCCTTTATCAGTTGACATCTTTTGTATCTCTCAAGTCCATTCATTCCTTTCATCTGCATTAACTCTATCCTCTCTTCTAGATGATTACCGTGGTTTCTTAAGTGGTCTTCCTGATTCTACCCTGTCTACTCCCCAATTGGTTCCTCATTCCAGCCTTGGTGATGTGTGTGTGTGTGTGTGTATACATGTATATACATGTATATGTGTATATATGTATATACACACATCTATATGTATATGTATTTATTTAAAAAATTATTTATTTTGAAAGAGAGAAAGAGGGAGAACATGTTGGGGGAAGGGTACAGAGGAGGGAGAGAGAGTCCTTAGCAGACTCTGTGCTGAGTGTGGAGCCTGACATGGGGTTGGATCTCATGACGTTGAGATCACAACTTGAGCTGAAACCAAGAGTCTGACTCTTAACTGACTGCTCCATCCAGGTGCTCCCGGCCATAGTGATATTTAAACAGTGCAGATTTCATGGTGTCATTTTCTTCCGCATCGTCCCTCCCAATTTAGGAGGCTTAGGGCTTCTCATTAAGGTAAGGATCCTTATGTGTGCCAGGCTCTGGAGGAGGGTCCAGCCTGACTACCTTGCTCGCCTGTCTCACACCCATCTTGCATTAGCTCGCAATACTTTAGCACCGCCGTCTTTCTTTCAGTTCTTACTGTGCTCTCACTCTTTTAAAAAGCCACAGAATCTTTGCACATGCTGTTTGCTACTCAGAACTCTGTTCCTCCCCACCCCTACCATCTGCAGACGTCTCCCTATCAGTCCCCTTTGCTTAATTGGTTAACTCCTATTTATCTTCAGCTCAAATCTTTCCACGGGGAAGACTCCTTATACAAATTGAGTCTCAACGTTTTAATGAATCTTTTACATCACCATGAATCTTTCTCTCTCCCGTTGGACTTCGTGGTTACAGTTTACGTGCTTAGGTAAATTGTCTTCATAAGGGCAGGTGGTGGGCCTGTTTTTGCTCACCATTATATCTCTAGGACCTACTTAGCGCAGTACCTAGCACATGTTAGGTGCACCATAAATATTTGCTGAATGAATGAAAACCATGAGAAAAAATGGTATGTGACATAGCTGTTCCCTAATTAAAGCACATGCACTGTGCCAATACCAAAGACATTGGAAGAAGTGAAATATGCCTTTTGAAGAGGTGATTTGGGGAGGTTGCCTGCTTATTACATAGCTGCTGCTGTTGGAAAGGAATTCTGGAACAATTTAAGGATTGTTTTTAGAAGAAGTTTATAAGCCAGTTAAGAAAATGATCTGCCCTTTTGATTAAAAATATCCAGCTTGATGGGGTACCTGGGTGGCTTAGTTGGTTAGCGTCCGATTCTTGATTTCAGCTCAGGTCATGATCTTGGGGTGGTGAGGTTGAGCCCTGAGTTGAGCTCTGTTCTTAGCATGGAGCCTGCTTGAGATTCTCTCTCCTTTTGCCCCCACCGCCCGAGAATAAATAAATAAATCTTTAAAAAAAAAAACCAAAATCCAACGTGATGATTCTAAATGTATTTCCAGCCTACAGATACCAAATTCGACTTTCAAAGAACCAAATTTGGCTTTCAAAGAACCAAATTTGCTACAGTAAAAAGTTTCAGAAGGATATTACATACATGAAGGCAGCCTTAAAAGACTTGTTGCTCAAATCTGTTGAGCATTGGCGGGCATCTTTGTAATCAGTGTGTAGTCTTTGAAGGGGCTAATATTCCTGTGGATGTGTGCGTTCTGCTATGTTTCCACTAAAATCTTTCATGAAGTCACTCTTCATGTTGAAAGGATGTTCCCCATTTGCTTCTGGCCATGAGGCAGAGAGGAATGCATTTTACTAAAGTCATTCACTTCATCTTTGTACTTTTCATCCTCCATGGGGCAAAAGGAGTCCCACAAAATTTGTTTTTTTACCAGAAAGGAATGTAATAGGGGATTGAGTTAACGCTTATAAAGTGCTTTAAATTCCTTAGATGTTGAGTTCTGTGTCTTGCGAAAGTCCCTGTTAGCATGAAAGATCACAGAACTGGGACCATATTCTTCCACTGGAAAGTATCTGGGATTTTTGCCAAGTTCTCTTCAGGATTATTTATTCAGTACTTCTGTTGATTTAGTCTGCAGCACTTAACCTCTCTTATACTAGGGGTTGCCCTTTTACCTCCTGATTTTGGAAAGAAGTTGTGCGGACTCCCTTTCCCCGATAGCTTAAATTAGCATTGAGCTTGAACAGAAATAACTGAGCTAAACTGAACCCACATACATCTATGCTGTCCAGTCTCTGTGAATGGTTTGGGATATACCAACTGATAGCTGCCGCTACTGAGGTCATTTGTCACTGCTCTGTTCAGGTCATCGTTAGCCCTGTACTTTTCACTTGTTCACTTTTGGGAAAATGTGCTCAACTCAGCATGATCTAGAAGGTTGCAGAATGGTAAGCAGCTCTGTAAGCTAACAGTCTGGTGGTAAGTTTTAGTTGCGTGGCCGGAAACAGAAGTTCTATTGACCTTTGAATCTCAAGTGTTCTTACTTGCGCCTGAACAACAGAGCTTTGGTTTTCTTTAGCTTTTTGTTTGGTTTACTACTTGCCAGTAAAGGCTTATATTTTCATACTGCTTCAGTGGGGACCGTATTTACTTATGCAAATGTATTTTTCGTGCCTCCTTATGGAAATACATCTTCTCTCTTCTGTACCGAGCAATAATACCAAGATTTGTGAGAGAATTAGCTTTTTGGATTTGGTCTTTTAAACAGTGGTTCTGTGCTAAATATCTTTTCTGGCAGGCTGTTGCTGCTTGTTCAACAAAGTTCTTCAAGGAAGACCTTCCAGTGTTGGTGCGGAAGGCTCACTGTGTTTTCTATTTGTGAATCTCAGTGATTCCTGTCTGACTGAGTTAGATTCCTGTCTGACTGAGTTAGAATCTTGTACCTGAATTGGTGACATTTATCCCTGTGAGCTCTGCCCGACCACTCCCTGCCTCTAAATGGAATTATTGTCCCTCTCAGGGATTTGAATGCTGTCAACTGCATTTTGACTGGGATGTACTTACTTCAGCATTAAGCCCTTTGTTATTTTTAGTTTCTATAAATCATCCATTCTTAAGCTAGGGTCAGGTTATGTAATGTATTTGATGGGTACAATTCTTTTTTTTTTTTTTTTTAAGTTTTTTTTGTTTATTTGACAGAGAGAGAGAGAGAGAGCCCACAAGCAGAGGGAGCAGCAGAGGGAGAAGCAGGGTCCTCACTGAGCAGGGAGCCCGATCTGGGACTTGATCCCAGGACCCTGGGATCATGACCTGAGCTGAAGGCAGACGCTCAACTCACTGAGTCACCCTGGTGCCCCTTAAAGGGGGCAGTTCTTATGCTCTTATTTATCAGATTGTTTGCTGTTTTCTGTGGGGGAAGGGCATTAAGGGAAAGAGGATTGCTCTTCTTTGCAAGGTAGTGACGGCCTGCGACATTGTTTTGCTGGAGCTCCAGGAAGTCTCAGGAACGATGGCAGTAGTGTGCTCAGGTCACGTGGGCTCACTGGGCGAGCACCGAAGCACCGCGAAGTCATGAAAAGTTAATGGAGACTTAATACCTTGTACACATCATCCCCTGCTATTTTACATAATGACCAGACAACGTATATTAAAATATCCTAACATGAATTAAACAATTTAAAACTGGTAAAGAAGGGGTCATAAAGGATTTAGAACTGAGGGTTCATTGGGCGGCGAAGTCAACAGGCTGCTTTGCCTGAGAGGTTTCCTAATCTTTCAGAGGGGAAGCTGAAGTGAGGAGAGGGGGAAATGGTATGCTCCCAGCAAGGGTGATCAGTGCCAGAGCTGGGCTCTGAAGCCAGACCTCTCAGACCGCACAGCTGGTGATCTGAACCTCCCTCTGTGCTTCCTTTCTTCTGGGAGGAAGGCATTATGTGGCATAAGAAAAAAAATACAGACTCCTCTTATTGATAAGACAAGATGAAATCAGATAGAGAAGATAAATTAATAAATTACTTGAAATTACTAAAAAATTAATAAGTAATGTTTTTAGAAGATTTTATTTATTTATTTGACAGAGAGAGATGCAGTGAGGGAACATAAGCAGGGGGAATGGGAGAGGGAGAAGCAGGCTTCTTCTGAGAAGGGAGCCTGATGCGGGGCTCGATCCCAGGACCCTGGGATCATGACCTGCGCCAAGCAGACGCTTAATACACTGAACCACCTGGTGCCCCTAAATTACTTGGGCTTTTATTGAACCAGCAATACAATTAAGCAGAAGTTCATCAAGGGCCAACATGTGTAAAGCACTGTGCCAGGAGCTAGAGACCATATCAAGATCGCCAACTGTCAGAGCCTGTAAAATGAATACAAAAGTAACACGAGACAGGATTCATTCCCTCAGCAGACATTACTTTGGCACCCATGGTATGCCAGGACTGGGCTAGATGCTAAGAAGCAGGCATCTCTTTATCAAACAGGCGAAACTTTTGGTCACCTGCTATGTGCCAGGCAGTGTTCTAGATGCTGGGGACACAGGTGAGAACAGAGCAGGCAAGGTCTGTGTTCTCGCTGAGTGTACGTTCCAGTGGGAAGGAGACAGATCATAAATAAGTAAGAGAAGACCTGCAGAGCACGAAAACAAGGTGGTGTGCAGAGAGTAGCTGGGTGGCTGCATTAGATTGCCAAGATAAGTAGGATACTTGGCTTGGAGAAGACAGCCATGGAAAGGGCCAACTCCGGGATGTTTCAGCGTGCGCGGTGACTGCTGTGTGAGCAAAATGCTGTGGGAACCGATGGCGGTGAAGGCCTTGCCTGTCCTCACCAGTTGGGCTGAGGGATTACTAGGAGCGGTGCGCCGACAGGACCAGATGTGTGTCTAGGGTGCTAGCGGTGGAACAGGCTGGAGGATCGGCTAGTCAGGGAAGACAACGATGATAGGAAGTGACTGTCCCTGTGAGGCATGACATGCCCTAGACAGGTGCCAGCAGAAGGGAAGAGGAGGTGTTCCTTCTCCCTGAGAGAATGAGGGAAGGCTTCCTGAGTGAGGTGACGCTTAAACTTAGTCTTTACACATGCAGAGATGAAGAGAAGGGCATCTCATGTTACATTTCCATGAACAAAAGTGGAAAGATCCAGCTTGTTTAGGGAGTGGCTAGACTTAGGGCCTGGCTGGGGCATAGGCTCTGTAGGGGAGGGAGACGGCCATTAGGCCCGATAGGCCGGGTTGCTCAGGTAAGCAGAGGGAACCCACTGAAGGCGTTTCTAGTAGACAGACATAATCACAGCCACAGGAATATTATTCTTGAGGTAGTGGTTTGGAGCAATTGGAATTATCACTGAGTGATAGTTTAGGAGGCTGATGCCATGGCCTTGAGCTAATGGTGATGTGACCTGGGATAGTGGTCCCTGGGGCTGGCTTAGAGATAGTGGGGCTGTTGCACAGGTACGAATAGTAAGGCAGACTACTGGTCAGATGTGGGAGGTTGGGGAGGAGGAGAAACATTGATTTTGAGAATATAAAAGAAGAAAAAGTGAGACAAGACAAAATCAGAGAGGGAGACAAACCATAAGTGACTCTTAATCATAGGGCTTGATGGAGGGCTGCTTGGGGGGGAGGGGGGTGGGGGATGGGATGACTGGGTGATGGACATTAAGGAAGGGATGTGATGTAATGAGCACTGGGTGTTATATAAGACTGATGAATCACTGACCTGTACCTCTGAAAATAATAATACATCATGTGTTAATAATAGTAATAATAAAGAATGTAAGATGACTGAGAAGAGAGGATTTCTATACAAATGAGGGATGGCAGAAGGAAAATGTGTTTGAAAGACAGATTACTTAAATTAGTTTGGGATTTGCGGAGTTAATGTGCCAATGGGACCTTGAGGGAACAGTGTCAGATAAGTAAGTGAAGATAAGATTTTAGCTCTGGGTTAGAATATATAGATTGGGGTGATAATTAAGCAGCTCCAGTTGTAAGGATAGATGACATTGGCCGGGGACTGACTGGTTCAAAGAGAGAAAGGAGGTGAGGATGAAAACTTAGAAACACAATAATTCTGGCTATTGATTTTTATTTTTGTTCTTGTACTTTAGTGCTGATAATCTCTTAAACTACATTGCAGAATTTCAGCCCGGCACTCAAGCTCAGTCCACTGTGTTGCTTGAAAACTTGTGCACCTTGGGCAATTTTATCTGGACTCCTTTGTTTTTAATCAGGGACAACATAACAACAACAACAACAACAACAACAAACCAACTTTGGGACCCCATTTGTTGTTGGGATGATACTGGGACATTTTTACATCCTATCTTTTGATGTCTCCTAGAGCATTTCTTTCATAGTAAATAATAGGAAATAGCTTTGCTTCCCTGGAGGAGTGCAAATAATTGTTCCTCATGGAAAATCCTATAACTAGTCACATTTACCTTTTCACATTGGCCACCAGGAAGCACAGAATCAAATTCTCTGCTCAGCTGTGGTAACTGTATAGAACCCTATGGTCTCCATATTTAAGTTCTATTTGAATATCTCTTCTCCCAGCCATAGTATAGTGTTTGTTTTCTTCTCTAATTTATAGTTTCCTTTGTCATAATTTTTAGTTTTCTGAATACATGCATTTCTCATAAGTCATCTCAAATTCTTTGCAGGATGAGATGAGGGCTAAATAAATAATGTCCCAATGCTGTTTACTCTTGAATGAGATGTACTGAGAATGTTATGGATCAGTCTATAAATGCTAAGACTCATCCCATTTTAAGTTCATATGTTCTTTGTTCTCTATAATCTTGTCTCCCTTGATAATTTCTAGGCAAACGGTACATAACCCCAGACTGCTGAGCCAAATGAAACATGAAGTAACAGTGAGGGCCAAGTTCATGTGTAAATATTTGCACATTGACCCTACCCTCTTTGCATCTTCTTGATCGGTTATTCATTTTCCAGGTTGTATGACTATTTGCAATAAGAATTGGAATTTTTTGTTAGTCATTCATAGATTTTCATATTTGGTCCTTGTAGAATCTTGGAATTGGTGTTAATAATGCCAAGGACTAATCACTGGCATTTGAACTAATGTGATCTAGTAATGCTTGTATTTCTAATCAATTTATGTAAACTCTGCTACAGAAGACTGTGTCATGTTTGTGGGTTGTTCACTATTGAGCAATAAATAGATCCCTGGTTAGGTAGTAAGAATTGACCTCTTACCACCAATCATTCCTAGATTCTCTTGTCTAAGAAAGATCTTTTCCATTCTGTGGAAGGAGACTTTGGCTTTCAGTGACCAGATCAAGAACTACACACTATTTAAACAAAACAGTTAAATTAAAATAGCCAAGAATAGGGATATTTATTATTGTTGGGTTTATTCTTCAGTAGAAATTTTCCCCTCATTTTGAACTTGGAAAAGTGTTATCCTTCCCTCAAACTACTTTGTTAGTTCTTATAAAGTGGGAAGACACAAACCTGTGCTGATATAAATTTAAGTGGTACAGAAAACTTTGTAGAACCAAAGGAATATCAAATGAGATATTTTTAGGAACTTTGTTTTAAAGATCGTAATTCCTGATAACCCTCACTTTTGTTTTTTTTCAGACTAGTGACCTACTTTCTATATATGTGAAATATGAAGTATCAATTGTTGATATCAAAATATCTTTGTGATTCAATGTGTGTGAGGAAAAATGAATTAAATTATGTAATACAGTTACATTTATTTACGTAGACCCCCATCTCATGCCACAAAAAAAGAATGCGGTTATTCTGAATGTGTCAATGATACTGCTGTGTCTTCTCTGAATGCTACAGGTCTAGAGTTGTACAGTCATGGTAGAGCTGAGGCCTGCTTTTCTGTCTCATGTCTGTGTTGAATTTTCTGCTTTTCATTAGACCTCTTCAGCCCTTCTCAAATTTATTATTTATTGTAAAAAAAAAAAAGAGAGAGAGAGAGAGAGAGAGAGATATCCTCAGGATTTTTACTACATTTAACAGAATCTTCTATCAGTAACTGGAGGTTGAATTTCTTTCTGATCTCAGTATCAAAAAATAGTTGTTCTGTCTCTGAGCAGCTGGTTTATTTTTACCCTGTGGACACTGAATATTATAACCGATCATGTTTCCCTCTCTGTGTTGGCTGCTGCTGAGCTTGGAGTCCCTGCCTACCTCCTTTTCATCTCTCTCCTCCTTCTCAAATGTCTAGAACACCTCTCTTCTGACTCAGTCTACCTTGTTGCTGTAGTTGGTACACTTCTCTTTTCCTACTAGTTTAAAAACTGGAGACAAGATTTCTACTACTTTTTTTTTTTTTAAAGATTTTATTTATTTATTTGTCGGAGAGAGAGAGAGAGAGAAAGAGAGAGAGCGAGCGCGCGCACAAGCAGGCAGAGTGGTAGGCAGAGGTGGAGAGAGTAGCAGGCTCCCTGCCAAGTAAGGAGCCCGATGGGGGACTCGATCCTAGGACCCTGGGATCATGACCTGAGCTGAAGGCAGCGGCTTAACTGACTGAGCCACTCAGGCGTCCCCTACTACTTTGCTTTATAGTCTTTCCATGGCTGTCACAGAGCCTTGCACACATTTGGCTCTCAAATAATGGCTGATTGAGCGTTAGTAGGTCATTCAAAAATAGCTCCATGTTGGGCCCTCCATGGTGATAAGGACAAGAAGGAAGAAATAGGCAGTGTGCCAGAGAAGGTTTTGAAATGTGCTGAGGGTCAGAGGGATTGAATGTTTGAAAATATGGCACATTTGAAATGTGATGCTCCTATGGGCGAGAAAAGAGTGTTGAATATTGGAACCAACATAGGCTACTTTCCTCATTGTGTCATATCTAAATATACTGCTGTATCACAGTTGGGAGCCTGGTGTCTCTCAGCTTTGCTCCAGTAAGAAAGGTCAGTTCTCTCCTCTCACAGAAAAAAGGTAAGGGGATATTTAGGAGAGGAGCCGTCTAGCCGTCTAGGCAGTGTGGGTTGAGAAGCTGCTTTGCGATCTGTGCACATAAATGCTGTCGTTATTACACCCGCTGTGTAATGCAGATGACATCACCTCGAGACTAGTTGTGAGAAAGTGGTTGTGAGCCATAGCCAAGGACCCAGGTATTCAACTATTATTCTATATGATTAAATTCCACTACAACTCATAAATGTGCAGTGAATTATAATAGTACCTGGCACGTGGTCAAAAGTCTTTGATAGGAAAGTCCGTTGAAATGAAAATGAACTTGGTTAACTGGAGGCAAAAGACCATTGACTTTAGACACATCGTTGGTAGCACTTTCTTTTATAATTAAATATATGCAGTCTATATTTGGTGCTTTGAGAAGAAGAGCCTTTTTTTTTAAACTTAGAGATGTTATATTTTATCAGTTAGCCCACATTATCATATGTTATTGGTAAGTGTGATTCTAAAAGTAAAACTGTAAATCTCAGAGGCTTAGAAAAATTCTGACCAGAGAAGGAACTTTCTTTGTTGTATTTTTCTCTCCTTTGCTCTCCTCTGAAAACTGAACTGTAAGATTTGTTCAATAAAAACAAAAAACAAAAACATAAAGAAACCCCCCTGTCTTACCGGGATTTCATCTTTATTATTACTTTTGTTTTTATTTTTTCCAGAATTTTGTATTTAAAAAACTGCTTAGGGTCTGGAAAGACCCTAAGTATGGTAAGTAACTTACCATACTTACCCTAAGTAAGTATGTAGTTGAAAACAAACCTCAAGGACCCTTAATCGAATTAATAACTACCAGTTATTTAGCATGATAGTGGTTATATTATATAGTTTCATATTTTCTTCTAAAGCAGGTTTTCCACAGCTGAATCTTAAATCGTTGCATTTTTGACATACAAATATGTTTTAATTCTGCTAGGACTGAATGAAAACTCGAGACCTTAGTTTCCTAATTAATGACAAAGCTTATGCTCTCTGAGGCCGTGCATAAGTAGTTAGAAGGGGGTGGCGTGGTGTTAAAGCATGGACTCTGGGGTCGGACTGCTTCATAGGGTGGTTGTGTTTATTATTTATGACAAGGAGGTAGAGGAGCGTCCGGGATGAAGTAAGTGCTACATAAGTGGTTGCTTTTTTTAATTTTTGCTGTTATACAGCAAAACCATATACTTATGTAATTAAAAAAATATTTTTCATTGCCTCCGGTAGGGTTTGAAGCTCTTTTTTTTTTTTTTTAAAGATTTTATTTATTTGACAGACGGAGATCACAAGTAGGCAGAGAGGCAGGCAGAGAGAGAGGAGGAAGCAGGCTCCCTGCCGAGCAGAGAGCCTGATGCGGGGCTCCATCCCAGGACCCTGGGATCATGACCCGAGCCGAAGGCAGAGGCTTTAACCCGCTGAGCCACCCAGGCGCCCCTGAAGCTCTTTTTTGAAGTGACCAAAGAGACTTCTGTTGTTAAAAGTTACAAAATAAAAGCTAGAGGGTTCTGGAACTCCTCCTCCGCTCCCAGTCCTCTTTCTCTCTAAGATGACTTTGCCTAAATTCTGTGGGTCTCCCTTCATCAGGAAGATGACAGGTCCATGGTGCTGGATCGCTGACGGGTCTTCGAGCCCACAGCGATTCTGTGATTCTTTGATCTGACCTTCTATTTAAACAAGAAGCTGAAGGTTATTGATGTCCATATCCTTGATCTGGAATGGCAGAATTTTGAAAGTAGAAGAGGCTTTAACCAAATAGTCCACTCGTTGGGGAACTCCTCCCTTTTCTTAGCTTCAAATAATGGTGTTTAATTTATTTTCTTTCTTTCTTTCTTTCTTTCTTTCTTTCTTTCTTTCTTTCTTTCCTTTCTTTCTTTCTTTCTTTCTTTCTTTGGATTAGTACCAATCTTTATTTTTCCTTTTGTAGCTTTCTTCCAAAGCTCGTTTTACATATTACGTAATATATTTACTATGTTTATTGTTTACCCACCTTCTCGCTTGAATGTAAGCTTCACAAAGGCAGGGATCTTTATCTTTTTTTTAAAAAAGATTTATTTACTTATTTGACAGAGAGAGAGAGAGACAGCGAGAGAGGGAACACAAGCAGGAGGAGTGGGAGAGGGAGAAGCAGGCTCCCCGCTGAGCAGGGAGCCTGATGCGGGGCTTGATCCCTGGACCCTGAGATCATGACCTGATCTGAAGGCAGACAACGACTGAGCCACCCACATACCCCAGATCTTTATCTTTTATTGTTCAAGTGTCTGGCACATCATAGGTGCCAGGATAAGGGCTCAATAAATGTTGTTGGGCAAGTGAATGAATCTTCAGTTGCCTAGTGGACATTTCTATTAATGGATCACTTCTCATTCTCCTATGACAACACTCTTACGTGATTTTATTTCCACAAATGACCCTTTCATGTTACCAAGAGCAAAATCCTGAAGGAGTTGGCAACCACACCTGAGACAGAGCCAATTAGATGATTTTCAAGGGGATTTAGATAGTTTCCGGAATCAAGGCACACAAGGCAGGTGGGCCCGAATCATGTCAAACAGAGCCTTTTGAGCCAGAGCTAGAAGTAACTGCCCGACTGCCTAGGAAATTACATAAGGTTCCCCAAACTTATGACTAAACTCACGGCTTCTGCTGGGTTAATATTCCTGATATGCTTCCTTTGTCATGCTGGTTCTGTTGGCGATTCCTTGTCACTTCTTTTTTATTTTTATTTTTTATTTATTTATTTTTTTGGCAGAGAGACTTAAAGAGACACAGAGAGAGGAAACACAAGGAGAGGGAATGGTAGGCAGAGGAAGAAGCAGGCTTCCTGCCAAGCAGGCAGCCTGATGCAGGGCTTTATCCTAGGACTCTGGGATCAGGATCTGAGCTGAAGGCAGACGCTTAGTGACTGAGCCATCGAGGATCCTTCCTTGTTGCTTCCAAACAGAGTCCCAGCTCCGCAGCCTGGCATCCAGTGAAACCCCTCAGAGCTTTCAGTTCCATCTCACAGTAGTGCCCCTGGTCCATTCTCTGCTCAGCTAAGGCTCTGCCTTTTGTGTCTCCTAAAGCATTCCATTCTTTCTTTAAAGCCCTTCTGTTCACACCATGCTGTCATCCATCATGCGATGGGTTTCCTCCTCTTTCACCTCTCCAAATTATCTTCTTAATCCACCAGAGAGACTTCCAGCCCTTACTTACATGAAGCCATCTGTATCATGTTTTTGGGCTCCCAAATGCTGCATTATTCTTAAATATTCCATTTGCATAGTTGTTGCTTTCCCCTCTTTATAATAACCTTTTTGAGGTGAGGGGCTAATAGAGTAATGAACTTGGGGATGAGGGAATGAGTCACAATACATTGCTAAAGCAAAACCCACTGAGCTGTGGTGAAAGTGACTTAAAAGAAGTGTATTTACTAGCTTGTGATGAAGTTTTCCAGGGCTTTCAAAAGTGCTAAAATCAAGTCCTTCTTTCCCTTTTTTGGGGGTGGTGGTGGTTCACATTAAAATATCCCTTTTAAAAATCAAGTGGTGGTGAGGGGCACCTGGGTGGCTCTGTTGGTCAAATACCTGACCTTGACCTCAGCTCAGGTCAATGTGGGTTCAGGCCCCACATTGGGCTCCATGCTGGGTGTGGAACCTATTTAAAAAAAAAAAATCAAATGTTGGTGGTAATATCTAGTCATAATAATGGCTTCAATAAATTACCTTTACTTTGAAAAATAGAAAACTAGCAATTGTATTGATGAAATATGTGGGTCTCTGCGTATACGTGTCTATGTATGTGTATGTGTGTATATGTAATTTTACTGGGATCAGAAGGTCTGGGAAAGGCAAGGCTTGGTACCTGCTCATCGTGCGAGAGACACACTCCATCCTTTCATCTTCACGTTTGGCCATCCTGCCCCTGTTCAGTTGCACATTTTTCATTTTTCAGGGTTTTATTTTTTATTTTTATTTTTTTAAAGATTTTATTTATTTAGGGGCGCCTGGGTGGCTCAGTGGGTTGAAGCCTCTGCCTTCTGCTCAGGTCATGATCCCAGGGTCCTGGGATCGAGCCCCACA
>NW_019154087.1:62930064-63022507 GCF_002288905.1 Enhydra lutris kenyoni | reverse complement strand
TGACCTGAGCAGAAGGCAGAGGCTTCAACCCACTGAGCCACCCAGGCGCCCCATTTTTCAGGGTTTTAGACATTGGCTTAAGATTCGGAGGCTGCGGTTTGACTCTGGTTATCCAGGAAATGCATGAAAGTTACCTTCCAAATATGCAAAAGGGTTCCATTCCATTTTCTGACCTTCAAAGAGTATTTTTTCCTTGTTCAGTGCAGATTAATCTAGACAATGGCATCCCTTATCCTTTCTAAGTAGATCAGCTTTATTCATGTCCTGAAAAGAGGAATTCTACATGGCTTTCTAATTTTCCAGACCAATTGAAAACGTCCACAAGGATACAAAAGACATTAATTTGTTCATTTTCCTTCCAAATCGTGAGCTATTTGTTCTCTTGTTCCGTATTGTGAGGCAAGTTAACACTCTCCTCCTTTTCCCAATTGTTCCGCAGTTTCAAGTTTTCATTGAATACACTGTATGTTTGCTCTTGGATTTTGACATTTTAATTATTGGGAGTATTTGATCACATATAATCTTAATAATGTTCAGCCGTACCACACAGCTCACATTTGTGGAGGGTGCTGACAGAATGACAGGCTGTGGGAGCCAATATTGTGTTCTGCACGGATGATTGGTGAACGGAAAGCAAGGGTGTTCCCATGCTGGAGCAGACATGATGTGGTATCTCTTGGTTACTGTGTGGTTCCAGATAATAGATACCTACTGTTTTACTCAGACTTTTATTGGTTGCAAAGAACAGCAGCCCACTCAGTTAACTTAAATACAATTTTTAAAAACCTCAAAATGTAAGATTTGACAGCCAATCTCAGTGATATCAGTGGACCCGTTAAGGACTGTGGCATGGGATAAAAAGTCAGGAATCATGGGCATATTGCCTCCTCTCTTGTTCTGTTTTTCTCTGCTTCTCTCTTCCCTTCTTTTTTATGTGGGCCAATATATTCATACCTACTAGCACGGAACCGACCTTGGTTTGAGGCCCGTGTACAGCCTGTATTTTTCGTAAGTCAGATTCTTGAAAGGGACAGTTTGATTGGCTTAGTTCAGGCGATGGATCAATTTCTCCTGGATCAGGTAGCTACACCTGATTCAGTGACCTGTTGGTGTTAGGGTCAGGGAAGACTTCGTCAGATACTGTATCTCCTGCATTGGTTCTTTGTTTCTAATTTATTCTTTTTTAAAGATTTTTAAAGATTTTTATTTATTTGTCAGAGAGAGAGAGAGAGAGAGAGAGAGAGAGCGCACAAGCAGGGGGAGTGGCAGGCAGAGGGAGAAGGAGAATCAGGCTGAGCAGGGAGCCCCAGTGTCAGACTGGATCCCAGGACCCTGGGATCATGATCTGAGCCCAAGGTTAACAATGGCGGCACCCAGGTGCTCTTTTATTCAAAAACTTTTCTGTTATCTTTTTGTTATGCATGTTGAGAGATTTCCTCATTTTTGTTTTATAGTACTTTCACTGAATTTTTATTTTGGTAGTCGTATTTATTTTTAATTATTTTAAAAGTTCTTTATTAGGGTCAGCTGGCTGACTCAGTCACGCAAGTGTCTAACTCTTGATTTCGGCTCAGGTCTTGATCTCAGGGTCCTGGGATTGAGCCCCACACTGGGCTCAGTGCTCAGCAGGGAGTCTGCTTGAGATTCCTTCCTTTGCCCGCTGCCCTTTCCCTGCACAGCCCCCCATAATAAAAATCTTAAAAAAATTCTTTATTATTCTTAATCATTTTATTATCATTGTGTTTCATTCTTATTTAATGGTTGTGGTATCTTCTTGGAATCTTTGAATTGAATTAAAGTGATTTCCCTTTAAATTGCTCTTCTGGGGGCGCCTGGGTGGCTCAGTGGGTTAAAGCCTCTGCCTTTGGCTTGGGTAATGATCCCATGGTCCTGGGATCGAGCCCCTAATTGGGCTCCCTGCTCAGTGGGGAGCCTGCTCCCTCCTCTCTTTCTCTCTGCCTGTCTCTCTGCCTACTTGTGATCTCTGTCTATCCAGTGTCAGATTTTTTCCCCTCTAATGTTACTGGTTTCCTTGTAGGCTTTGTTGCCTTTTCATAATTAAGAATGATCGACTGGGAGTTTGCTCTACTATTTAAAAAAGATCCATATGTCAAGTTTCTTCCCCTCAACTCTGTACCGCTCCCCTAAGTAGCAAGTCTAAATAGAGTTGGAGGGGGATGCTGAGTGGTCTCCTGGCAGCTTTGCTTCTTCCAAAAATTGCCCTGAGGCGGAGGATTTACTCTGAGGGACCAACATTCAAAAAAGCCTCTGTCATTCCCCATTGTCACAATTGGTTCAGTTCCTTTAGAGATGAACCTCAGATGTTCCGTCTGTCATTACACTTGGCCAAGCTACCTGGAGGCTCTGTGAGAGAGTGAGGGAGGTGGTGTGGTCGTGCTGTCATCGCGTCATCCCTGTATTTCCTGCTCTGTGTCATCCTCCTCACTTTGTGATACTCGTTGTCTCTGAGCCCGGAGTCTCCCAGGGATTCTGTGGAGCAGATTGTCTCCTTGGTGGTCCCTGGGTAGCTGCTTTCCCCTCAGGCTCCATCTGTCAGCACATCCCATTTCTTGTGTTTTAGAATTTGTTGAAATCTCTTGTCCATTTGACGGTCTTCCCTAGCAAACTGTTTTTAATCTCCTGGAATTCTTCTGTTTTGTTTTTTGAAGCTTTCGATTCATGAGGAATTCAGGAGGGGCAACCAAGCCATCAACCATTTTGAAACTGAAGCCATCCCAGGTTGTTTATTTAAAAAAAAAAAAAAAAAAAAAAGCATTTGGTTTTTGGCTTTTATTTTACATTTTTTTTAAAAGATTTTATTTATTTATTTGACAGAGATCATAAGTAGGCAGAGAGGCGGGCAGAGAGAGAGAGAGGAAGAAGCAGGCTCCCCGCCGAGCAGGGAGCCCGATGTGGGGCTTGATCCCAGGACACTGGGATCATGACCTGAGCTGAAGGCCAGAGGCTTTAACCCACTGAGCCACCCAGGTACCCCTTTATTTTACTTTTTTTTTTTTTTTTAAAGATTTTTATTTATTTTTTTGACAGATGGAGATCATAAGCAGGCAGAGAAGCAGGCAGAGAGAGGAGGAAGCAGGCTCCCTGCCGAGCAGAGAGCCCGATGCGGGGCTCGATCCCAGACCCTGAGATCATGACCTGAGCTGAAGGCAGAGGCTTTAACCCACTGAGCCACCCAGGCGCCCCTACTTTTTAAAATATATATATATATATATATTTTTTTTTTTTAAAGATTTTATTTATTTATTTGTCAGAGAGAGAGAGGGAGAGAGAGCGAGCACAGGCAGACAGAATGGCAGGCAGAGGCAGAGGGAGAAGCAGGCTCCCTGATGAGCAAGGAACCCGATGTGGGACTTGATCCCAGGACGCTGGGATCATGACCTGAGCCGAAGGCAGCTGCTTAACCAACTGAGCCACCCAGGCGTCCCTAAATATATATTTTTTAATTTATTTGTCAGAGAGAGAGAGAGAGAGAGAGAGTGCATGAGCGAGCACAGGCAGACAGAATGGCAGGCAAAGGCGGAGGGAGAAGCAGGCTTCCTGCCGAGCAAGGATCCCGATGTGGGACTCGATCCCAGGACGCTGGGATCATGACCTGAGCCGAAGGCAGCCGCTTAACCAACTGAGCCACCCAGGCGTCCCTTATTTTACTCTTTTAAAACAAGAGATGTATCATACATACATACGTATAAAAGAGTATATATCAGTGTATGTATAATTTAAATAAAAATAATAAAATGAACACTGGTGCCTACCAGATAGCTTAAGAAATGGAATATTATATTTTTTGTACTTGGGAAGCTCTTATGTGTCCTTCCTTCCTTGATTCCACCTTCTTCATTCCCTCTGTCTCCTGTGGTAACCATTGTCCTTGAAGTTTTAGTCATTGCCTTGCCTTTTTTTTTTTTAAGGACTTGCCTTATGTGTATTTATCTCTAAACAATATTTTGTTTATTTTTAGCTGCTTTTGTTCTTTGTAAAAATGGAATCCTATAATATGTGTTCTTCTGTACCTTGTTGCTTTACTCAAGATTGTTTTTTTTTTTTTTTTTTTTTTTAAAGATTTATTTATTTATTTGACAGGCAGAGGTCATGAGTAGGCAGAGAGGCAGGCAGAGAGGGAGAGAGGAGGAAGCAGGCTCCCTTCCGAGCAGAGAGCCCGATGCGGGGCTCGATCCCAGGACCCTGAGATCATGACCTGAGCTGAAGGCAGAGGCTTTAAACCACTGAGCCACCGAGGCGCCGCAAGATTCTGTTTTTGAGACTCATTCGTGTTTATTCGTGAAGCTGTATTTTATTTACTGCTATGTGAAATTACATCATAAGAATACACCATATTGGGGCACCTGGGTGGCTCATTCAGTTAGCTCTCTGGCTCTTGGTTTCAGCTCAGGTCATGATCTTGGGGTCATGGGATCGAGCCCCAGACTTTGCTCAGTGGAGAGTCAGCTTGATTCTCTCTCTCCCTCTTTCTCTCTAATAAAACTAAAATCTTAATTAAATTTGTTGTATTCTTTTTTTTTAAAACATCTTTTCTGTCACTGAGGGACATTTGTGTTGTTAACTTTCTGCAATCATGAGAAAGATTGTTATGAACATAGTTCCTGTTGTATATATGCTAGAGTTTTGCTAATGTATGAACCTAGGAATGGAATTGTCGCATCATAGAGGTGATGCATGTTTACTTTTACTAGGTGATGGTGACTGTTTGCCAGTGGTTGTATCAGGATGTATGACATTGCCTGTGGCTCAACAACACTTGTATAATCAGATTTAAAAATTTTTTTGCCTGTTTGGTAGGTGTAAAATCATGTTATTGTGTGTTTTCAAAATTGAGGTGTAATTTTGTCGTCTAATTTACATTATTATGTCTTCAATTTTTTTTTTTTTAAGATTTTATTCATTCATTTCAGAGAGGGAGAGACAGAGGGAGCGCAAGTAGGGGGGAGAGGCAGATGGAGAGGGAGAAGCAGACTCCCCAGTGAGCAGGGAGCCGGACGCAGGGCTCGATCCTAGGACCCTGAGATCATGATCTGAGCCAAAGGCAGAGGCTTTAACCCACTGAGCCACCCAGGCGCCCCATAAATTTTACCATTTTTACCATTTAAAAATGTGTAGTTCAGTGACCTTAATTACAATCATGTTATTGTGTAATCTTCACCACCACCCATTCCAGGACTTTTGTCATCTTACAAAACTGAAACTCTGAACACCATTCTGTCTTTCCCTCCCATCCCCTATTTCCCACCATACTATTTCCTATCTCTATGAATTTGACCTCATATATATGAAATCCTACAGTAGTTGTTTTCTTTTGTGACTGATTTATTTTACTTCACATAATATCTTAAGATTCATCCATGTTGTAGCATTTGTCAGAATTTCCTTTTAATGACAGAAAACTCCATTGTGTGTGTGTGTGTGTGGGTGTGTATGTATATGGTGTGTATACATATATATGTAGTTTATATACACACACACCACATTTTGTTTATTGATTCATCCATTGATGGACATTTGGGTTGCTTCTACCTTTTGGCTATTGTGAATAATGCTGCTATAAACATTGATGTACAAAGATCTTTTCAAGATCCTGCTTTCAGTTCTTTTGGGTATATATCTAGAATTGGGATTGCTAGATGAAATGGTAATTTTATTAATGCTTAATATTTTGAGGAAGCACCATACTGATTTCCATAGCAGCTGTCCCATTATACATTCCCACCAATAGGGCGCAGGGGTTCCAGTTTCTTCACATCCTCACCAACACTTGTTGTTTTCTGTTTGTTTTTGTTTTTGTTTGTTTTTGATAGTAGAGGTGGTATTTCTGGGTATCAAGGCTTTTAGGTATAATATGGTGCCCTTTTGATTTTGTGGTAGGAAGGTCGTGGTAAACCGTGGCCTTTTTATTATCACTAGGTTAAGTCAAAAAAAGCTGATTCTTCAAGGGCTGTGATGTGTGCTTATTTACATGCCTCTTGATTCAGCATATCTGCTCGGAGGCTCCCTGGGAAGCACTGGAGTTATGGGTGTGCAAGACTGTCAAAGTTACCTCTGGCAAAGGTAACTTTGGGGCTGTTTGTGTAATACAGGACCGGCTATGCCAAAATGTAGGCATTTCTCACTGCAAAGACTGTGAAATAGCTCTTTTGCAGAACTGAAAAGTCTAGTAAGTTTGTTATTCTCCCCACCCCCAAACCCCAGCAAATTTTCCTTTTCCGAAGTATTTACAGCTGTGTTTGTTTAAAACACTCCTATACCTAACAATTACAGTCCGGGGAAGAAAGTGGAGTTAGGCAAATCAGACCTCAGAAATCTCCAGCAGGGGAGCTGGTGGAATGCAAGGAGGCCAAGAGATGCACTGATGCTACTTGAGGGGCGTTTCTGAAATCACAAGGAGTGATGTTTGACCGGAAGTGTTGCATTAGCTCTGTCTGAACGATGAGAGTCAAAGAGGCTGGGGAAGGAATATTTATAAAAACACCCGTTAGCTTTAGTTTGTGTGTAAAAACAGAAAATTTTATGTGGGGTTTATATTTCCTGTTAATTTGTGTTGATTTCCCTTCAGCGGCGGTTCTTGGTGGCTTACAGTGGCAAAACAAAAGTCATTCTTTCACTGTGGTTTGGGACAGCTGAAGCCACCCGGTCTCAGCAGGAGGTCAAATCCCAGGCCCCTCCTGCCCCCCTCTCCCCCCCCCCCCCCCCCCCCCTTCCCCCCCCCCCCCCCCCCCGCCCCTGCCATCCTAATCTCTAGTCTGTATGGATGATAATTGGACTCAGAAGCAGCTCAGTTTAACAATTCCAAATTCATAGAACTGAGATGAACAGGAGCTTCCCGGTACCCAGTAAAATTAATTTTACATACACAATTCCTGTTTTTCTTTGCACATTTGTACACCCACCGGTTTGAGAATTCACAGTAAATATAATTAAAACTATTGAAGCCCACGAATATAAGGATGTTTCCTCTATGATTAACCAGTCTTCAGCATCACTGTAATAATGGCGCTTTGTCTAAGAACCCAGGAAACTCTGCCAGCGCTTGCCAGCCATTGTCAACTGGGATGACCACCGCTGTTATGGGAGGCGAGCAGGTCACCCTGCTGAAGGGACCAGCCGTTCCTGCCTCTTGCTGCTTGCTGATGGAGTTCTCTGTGGAACAGTAAAGCTGGATGAGAGGTCTGCAGCTTACATCCCATAACTTGCCTTAGGAATGATGTAGGAGCTGGAGTGGATCTCTTTGCTCTCTTGAGAGGTGGCACCCCCAGGTCTGGTCTCTTACTTTGCGAGTTCAAGGCTAACTCAGGGGGAAGCCACTTCCTTCTCCTGTGCTTTACGTGTTTTCTGAAAGCTTTCCTGTCACTAGTCCTGATCTTGATCAGTGGGACCCCATTTCTGTCTGCGTCGTGACACGTAAGAATATGCTGGTTCTAAAGGCGAAGAAGCAGAGGCTAGGTTTACTTCACTGTTAATGAATGGACTAATGAGGTATTTTGTGTATGTTTAACACAAATAGGTATCAGAATTCTGCTGTGTTGAGAGAGCCAAGCTCAACTCAGTAGAGGTCTATAAAACAAATATAAAATGTAGTTCTTTTTGAAAGTAGCCTGGAGTATAGGATAGAAGTGTTGAGCGCCTAGAGAACATGTCCGCTGGCAGCAGGAAGGTCCAGAGCATCGTGTGGTGCGGAGCATAAATGCTATGGAACTCTGGGGAGAAGATTTGGTCATTAAACCTCTTGGAAGAGGAAATGAAGGCAAAGCAAATGAGGACTACTGGTGGCGGGAGAGAGTTGCTTTCCGCACGCTGGCTCTTGACTCCTCAAGGGACGTGGCCCTTTAGAAAATATATCCTGATCCTCAATAGTAGTGAGGTGTGGTATTGTTAAAATACATAAAGAAACACTTTTCATCTGATAATGAAAAGAATAATTTTTTTTGTAGAGTGGAAGACTTAGAAAACACACACATACACACAAAAGAAAACACCTCGTATAATCCATTCCTCCAGAAGTAATCACTGGTAACACTGTGGAGTATGCCCTCCCCCTTTTTTTCCTGTGTAAATTTCTTTAATTGTATTTACTTTGGATTCTCAGACCAGAGGGTGTGCACATTCCATAAAGAATAGATATGAGTTGGACTCATACAAGATCAATGTTTGTTATTGTGATGGTAATTTTGACCTTGTCTACATTTATTTTGTCGTTATTTTGAGAATCTTTATAAACCTTGAAAGAAGCCCATTTATTTTCATTTTAGAGTTTTACAGTCTGGGGGTTGGGGAGTACCAGCCCTCTGCACAATCAAGAATCTATGTATAGGGGCACCTGGATGGCTCAGTCAGTTGGGCGTCTGCCTTTGGCTCAGGTCATAATCCTGGAGCCCCGGCTCAGGTCATAATCCTGGAGCCACGGGAGCCAGCCCTGTGTCAGGCTCCCTGCTTGGTGGGGAGTCTGTTTCTCCCTCTGCTCCTCACCCCACTCTCCTGAGTGCGCTCACTCTCTCTCTCTCAAATAAATAAATAAATAAATAAATTCTTAAAAAACAACAAAAAAAATCTATTAACTTTTGACTTCCCCAGAACTTAACTAACAATAGCCTGCTGTTGACTAGAGGCCTTATCAATAACATAAACAGTTGATTAACATATATTTTGTATGTTATATGCATTATGTACTGTAGTCTTACAATAAAATAAGCTAGAGGTAAGAAAAGTTATTAAAATCATAAGAGAAAACACATTTATAGTCCTATAAAAAATTTATATAACTGGGCCCATGCAGTTCAAACCATCCTGTTCAAGGGTCAACTGTATTTTGAAGTAAATGATCTTGTTTTAAAGAGAATGTTTTCAATGGATAGCCTCTTGGCAATGATAGGAGATAGAAATTTTTTTTTAAATAATTTATTTATTTATTTGACAGACGGAGATCACAAGTAGGCAGAGAAGCAGGCAGAGAGAGAGGAGGAAGCAGGCTCCCTGCTGAGCAGAGAGCCCGATGCAGGGCTCGATCCCAGAACCCTGGGATCATGACCTGAGCCGAAGGCAGAGGCTTTAACCCACTGAGCCACGCAGGTGCCCCAGAAATTTTTTTAAATAAGAGAATCATGGTTATTTAATTTTATATCTATAAATCTCTCATATCTTTACAGTCTTACAGTGTTTAATTTTTTTTTTTGTGCTGTGTACCGTGTATGTTTTCCTAGAAGTGATGTATGTTATTAAGAAGGTGAGTGTTATTTATTATATCTTTTTATCACTATTGGAAAATCTTTGTGGGCTGAGTTAGTAAGAAAAGAAAAAAATGTCAGGCAACTTAACTTTTTGATATGTACAAAGCTGTAGGTAAATTTAAGACCTTGACCTCTGACAGGTGCATTTGGAACAAGAAATTACCTGGGTAATAGCCTTCTACACTTAGGGAAGAGCCTGGCTTTTGATGTATGTTTTCTGATCTGCTGGCATTATGTTTGCTCTGTTTATTTTGTTCTAGATCAGCAAAGCTAACAGTGAGATCCTGTGTTTTAGAAGAATGTCACAAATTTCTCCATGTTTTGAAAGTTGTGCTGCCCTTAAAACAATGAAGTAGAATTTATTCCTCTTTTCCCACCTGTCATCTATGTGCCTTTTGGCTGATGGAGAGGTCTTTTTTTTTTTTTTAAGATTTTATTTATTTATTTGACAGAGACACAGCGAGAGAGGGAACACAAGCAGGGGGAGAGTGGGAGAGGGAGAAGCAGGCTTCCCGCAGAGCAGGGAGCCCTATGCGGCTCGATCCCACGACACTGGGATCATGACCTGAGCCAAAGGCAGACACTTAATGACTGAGCCACCCAGGCGCCCTGATGGAGAGGTCTTAACCTTTTTTGGCAATTGGTGGCTCCTTCCTATGGTTTTTAAAAAGGCATTGTTTTTAGTATAATGTCTACCTGTCCTAGTTCTGTAACATTTTTGTTGAAAAAAAAATTCCTGTGTACCTCTGAGACCTTTAGTTTGGGTAGAGAGGGTTGGGGTATCACAAATTTAGGATCCAAAAGGTAGTATAATGACAATTTAAGAGTCTAAAGGGGAATGATGAGGACAGTGACAGACGGGAGAATGCTCACCTCTCTGAAGGTAATAAATAAACAAAAGCAAAATGTATTGTGACAGCCAAACAAAGTTTGACTTTCGCCTGAAGCTTACCAGGTTACGCCAGTTACCCCTGTGGTAATAACAGTAGTAGAGCACTAATATAATGACAGACTTAGCTAACATTTTCTGGGAGCTTGCTCCGTGCCAGACATTATCTCATTCTGTCTTCACAGTAAAGGTAAATGCTGTTATTATTCCAATCCTAGAGATAGAACTGAAACTGAGAGAGGTGATTTGCCCACGTCACAGAGACGGTAAGTAGCAGAGTCAAAGCCAGGTTTGCATGGCTCTGGATCTTGGGCTTTGTGATGCTTTGGTTTTAGGCCACAAACCTTGGAATTATGTTGGGTAGGAAGGAAATTGTCGGTGGTTCAGCCACTCAGAGTTAAGCTGCCTGCTTGCCTTATGGCCTTGGAGGAACTGGCAGGCCTGGGAGAAAGGGCTGTGTTCTTGGTCTTAGAGGAAGACAAAAAAGCAGGAACTAGCCTGCTGTGGTGTGGACAGGCTCTAGAAAATTCTCGACTAGACACCTGGGGAGTTGATTACCTTGCTAGGAGATAAACTAATTGTTCCTGGAGGTGGAAAAGATGGTGTGGGGTTGGAACGTGTGCTGCATAGAGGAGTGGAAAATCCTACAAGAGGGAAGTTTGGTAGGAGCTTGTAATGTAACTTCTGGCATATGCGAGTAGGGTCCCCTGGGATATTTTGTACCATTGGCTTAACTATATTTGAGGTAATATCTAGAGTTGTAGCATAAAGAGTGAAAATGTGTGGGGTCTGAGATTTAATGCAGGCCTTCTGCTTATAGTGCACTTTAAAACCAAATGAGGTTTTCCCCTGGGGTGGGGGGGGTGCTGGGAGGGCAAGTAGGGGAGTGAGAGTGGGGGTGGGAGGTAGGGCAGACTCCCCTGCCCACTGTCCTGTTTGGTTATCTCAGCAGGGCCCCACTCATGCTTTTCTGGGGCACAGAGGATCTGTATCGGGAGCACTGGCATTTCCCGTGATATTTAGTAGAAAGAGAGTAATAAAGAAAGCCTCCTGACAAGGCTTTGGTTGCTGAATTAACCAGCACGATCAAAATATTCAGCTGCGAACATAGCACCTTTCAACAAACAAGTCACTGACTTGTTGCCCATTGTAGCTCTCAAAGGCTCTCTGTCTAAGTGACTTTAACTCAAGGAAATGAAAAGGAAAGCCAAGCTCTTCCTAACCCGCAGCATGTGAACAGGAGCCCCAGCAAACACAGCAGCCTCTGTGAGAGGCCTGTTTGCATAAACCTCACAGAAGCCCTCAGGAGAATTAAAAAATTACACACACACACACACACACACACACACACACACACACACACACAAATGGACTGTGTCGTGACTTTATTTCTAGAAAAATGTGAATATACCACAAAAATATAGGAGAAGGTGAGACTGATCAATGGAGTTCGAGTTCTGCAAACTCCTGAAGACTTTTATTTATTTATTTATTTATTTTTAAAAATTTTATTTATTTATTTGACAGACAGAGATCACAAGTAGGCAGAGAGACAGGCAGAGAGAGAGGAAGGGAAGCAGGCTCCTGGCCAAGCAGAGAGCCCGATGCGGGGCTCGATCCCAGGACCCTGGGATCATGACCTGAGCCGAAGGCAGAGGCTTTAACCCACTGAGCCACCCAGGCACCCCCTGAAGACTTTTAAATAGATACTGAAGCAGGAGGAAACAAACTTAGTTGCCAGAAACCTAATACAGCTAGAAAAAGGCGGGGGGGCGGGGGGCAATACGACCCACGGGGGTGGGACCAAAAATAGAGCCCCAATGGGTCTAGGGAAGCTCTTCTGTTGAATCATGTCCCTAGTTTAAAGTGATCGCTTTCCTAGAAGCAACAAGAAAAACTGGTCCAGTTTGTTTTTAGATTTGGATGAAAATACTCACGTAAGCAGCTTCTGCCTTTGCGGTGTTTCCGTCTGGAATATCATTTTGGAATGTGGCCCGATCTCAAGTGATTTATATTCAGTAAACAAGATTATCTTCAGCTTCCTATTGTGAAAGAGCAAATGGTTTGGGGTTTAGTTGCTGCTTTTCAGCCTCGTTTAATTGCTTGTTCAAGGTAACACTGCATTAATCTCTGTTATGTATCTGTAGTGTCAGGTTTAAGACAGTGGTTTCTGAAGCAAGAAACCAGAACAGGGGTTGTAGCTGGGATGGCTTAAAGTGTTAAGACCCCTGTTGTCGGCTACCAAAACTAGAACCGGTGCTTGAGGGTGGTGGTGGTGGGGGGAAGGTGAAGGTGGTGTAACATTTAGCTTCTTTCATTCTTTGTATTATAGGACAGATGGTCTTAATTTTATGGACAAGTGAAATAAAGGGACTTGCAAGTCAACCATGTTGAATGCCTGGGATTTTTTCACGTTCTAAGACTTCTTTCCTCTGCTATGGGAACCCATTTTTTATTTGAAATTGTGCACGTCTAACAGAAAATAGCATTTCTTTTTGATGTCTGAGGATACATTCTTGTGAAAAATGTGTTTTTTCAAATGCGTATCAGGATTTTAATGCATTTTTCCAAATGTGTGTGAAGATTTTAATGTATTACATTTAATTAAAATTTAAAAAAAGAAATTTATTTATTTATTTGAGGGGGGGAAGGGAAAGAGGGAAGGGGGAGAGAGAGTCGCAGGTAGACTCCATGCTGAGCACAGAGCCTGGCGTGGGGCTCGATCTCACAACCCCAAGATTACGACCTGAGCTGAGACCAAGAGTCAGGCATTCAATGGACTGTGCCACCCAGGTGCTCCTTAATGTATTACATTTAAGTGAAATAGTCTCTACAGGTCCCCTGTTATTCTTCTAATTATTAGATTTAAATATTTGTATGAAAGAGGTATAAGCACATTAGCAAAGACATGATCATTTTGTTCTGCAAGACAGAAAAACATAGTGCGTAAAGTTTAGGAAAACGGTATATTATGCATTTCATATTCACTGCAGATAAAAATAGTTACATGCACTTAGTAAGTATTCTGCTATAGTAATCTCCCCCAATGCCTCTTCCTAAATCTTGAATTGAAGGTCTCTTCCTAAACTGGTATCTTAATATTTTGAGTTTCATATCTTGCACACAGTGCAAACCAAGCAAAAGATAAAATGCATAGAGGTCGCTCTGCCTTTCAGATTTTATCAGCTATTTTGAATGCAATTCTTAAACTGTCCGTGATGCCTTGGCAGCAAGCCCTGTGCTTGTCATTTTATCTCATTAGAGTTAAGTCTAGTCCTGTCAAGAGCAGGTTTACTAGTCTTTTTTTTTTTTTTTTTTTTTTTTTTTTTTAAAGATTTTATTTATTTATTTGACAGAGAGATCACTAGGCAGAGAGGCAGGCAGAGAGAGAGGAGGAAGCAGGCTCCCCGCTGAGCAGAGAGCCCGATGCGGGGCTCGATCCCAGGACCCTGAGATCATGACCTGAGCCGAAGGCAGCAGCTTAACCCACTGAGCCACCCAGGCGCCCCTTACTAGTCTTTTTTAATTGCCTGCTTAAAATTTCTCATTTCCAAAATCAGCTGAAGAATTTAAGGTAGTGATAAGCGTGGGCCGAGGTCAAGTAGAAGTTCTGAGTGGATCAGAAGTTCACTGCAGGAGGGAAATGGGGAAGGAATGATTTCAGGCTATCACCGGGGAGGGACAGGTGGCCAAGGCACATTTGTGTCCAGAAGAATGGAACAGAGCTTCAATTGTGTAGTTGTTAGAAAATGTATCTGGTGTTTATTTGACTCATAGAAACAGTGTTTTTGGGGTGCATTTTTTGCATTTAAATGTGCCACCTATTCTTCCGGGGAACCAGCAGCTAAGCACCAGCGGGTTGGAAGGTTGACAATGATCGTGAAGATGGATGGAATCTGAAGGGGACAGAGAGAGAGGGGTGCACAGTGAGCTAAAAATGATAAGATGAAGGAAGGGAAATGAATTGAGAGGGAGCCGGCTGAGGGGCGACAGCAGCAGAATTTACAGTATGACAAAGAGAGGAAGAAAGGCTACAGAAAAGGTGAGGGGAAGAGGCTGGCAGAGAGTGCTTTGTTTCCTGAGAAAACGTTTGTTATTGCCTGGAATAAGACATACCTGTGCCTCTGGGAACTGGAGAGGACCAGCCTTCCCAGCACTTGTCAGGCTTTGTTGATGCTGCCTAAGAGAGTCTGAGGTGTGGTGGGTGTGGCACCTGTTCTTCCCATTGTGGGAGGACAACACAAAGGGAAAAAGATGTGGGGGGGGACTGTATTAGTCTCCAGGGCTATGTCTGGAGCCACATGAGTTTATTTGACCTTGAAGGCAGTGGAAGGCATTAGCGGTTGGGACTACACAACAGACTGGATAGTCTCATCGGGCCAAATCAGCGTAACCTGATAGGCCCATCTCTTTTTCTGGAAACATTTCTCATCTGGAGGACTTTGGGAATGGGATTTCTATGTAATGTACGAGGGTAGGACTGACCATGAAGAACTTTGGATATATGTTATTAGAATCTTCTCTTGCTTACTCCATTCCTCTTTTTGGGGTGTACCATGGGTTCACATTGTTCCCTGGCAGGCCAAGTTTGTTGAACATCTATTTCGTATTCCGGATCTTTCTTGATTTTCTTCTTACCTGCCAAAACTTACCCGTTCACTCTGTTATCTCTGGTCTCTCCAGATAACTGGAACTAATTTGGTAAAAACATTCATTCTCTTGTGTAGGGATAACATTTGCATTCAAAAGCAGGATTCAAAAAAAAAAAAAAAAGGATTCACAGTGTGTTGACTTGAAGAAATGGTGGCATTTCGGCATAACTTTGGGTAAATATTAAGATGATGATATTACAGCAAAATCATTATATGCATATTTTACTCATGGGAATTAAACTAATGCACTTGGCTGAAAGGAAAAAAAAGGTCAAGAAACGACAATTGAAATATGATGAGTATAGGTCTTAGAGTGAATGTGAGATGAGGGACAAGAGCCTGCTCTTTTAGGGAGATTTCATTTCCTCTCAGAGAGAAATTGAGTTTAAGCACATGGCCTGTAAAATGTACTTCATCTGGTGTTTACTTGAAGAGGTAATAGTCTTTCCTAGGGAGCAGAAAAAACCGGTTATCTTGGATTTAGGATTTTACAGCATAGTATTGTATTTTATGAGGAATTACAGGGAATTTTCAAGGATAGTTTTGATTGTAATTGCTGGCTTGAGTTTGACTTTGGACTCTAACCTGGTTCTCTGTGCAATTAGGTATGACTTTACAATATTGGTGGGCCGAGGGTAGGTCTTTCAGGGTCCCTGTGAGCTCCTTTAGATTTGGCACTGTGTAATACTCATCTTTGCCAGAGGAGCTCAGAAAATGTTTTTGTTGAATGAAATAATGAATGCATATCCCTTCTGTGTGATGCTGTTTCCCCTCCCCCACCCCACCGCAGTCCCAAGAACAGATATGGATGGGAACATTCTGGTTTCTTTGGTTTAGAAGATATGAGTTTTACCGACTGGTTTAGATTTTCTGTTGAAATTGGTTTATGAGTTACTGATCGATTGAGACAATCCTTTCTTCCTACTTCTAGCTGCTGCCCTAGCCAAAGAAGGTAGCAAAGGGTGATTGGTTGAAAGTAGGGTGACGGTGCGTGTTTGAGATCCTAGTAGCTTTGAAGATGCTCTTAGTATCTTTCTATTTAATACTGAACCCACATCTTCATTCCAAGACAGGGCACCCTAATCATTATAGACCGCTTTGGTATCCCAGGAATGGCTGACTGCTCACTTAGGAGATTCTATTTCCTCATTCCCCCCTCCCCCCCCAGGTGATTTTGGACACTGGAATTATGGATGACTTATAAGTTAAAGTGTAATAAAGGGTATGTTGTTCATGTCCCCCAAACCACCATCCCTCCATCGCCTGCACCCAGTTCTGTCTTTCCAGCTGTGGTCCACCTGCTGACTGCAGTGATGGTCCTAGTACTTTATGCGTAACGTGCCTGGTAGTGTACCAGTATGTGTCATAAAGAAAAGTTTTGCTAGCTTAGTAGATGGCTTTGTTCGTAATAATCCCGAGTATGTGGCCTCTTGCCCTGTGCCTCCTGGTGTTACCATGGTCCCTCACTGGAAAGACCCTGGTTTCTACAAGGTGTTTGCTTGACAGGGCAAGTTTAAGTCTAGGTGATTACCGCCAGAGTTTGTCTGTTTTTTTGTTCCATTTACCAAAGTTTGTTTGCTGCCCCCCGTGAGTTTAGAAGCTCCTGTGTATGACTTCCAGACACAAATGTGATCTGACTGCAACCACTCATACGCCTTTGCTGTTTTTAGCATTTTTGTCAGCCTTCTGGGCCAGTTTTATATTTTTATTTTTACAATGTGCCAATTAGCCTTTGATTGTTGTACTTAGTAGAATTACAGAAATGGAGGGACTCTTAGAGGTAATCAAATCCAGTCTTCTTTAAACTTTTCTTTCCCTCAGAGGGACCATAAAACCACTAATCAATGTAATTTATGCTAATTTGTATATCAGAGAGAACCTGAACTTCAAGTTCAGAGAGGGACTGAAATGGGAGGCCAAAAGCCTCTTTGATTTCTCTCCTCCCTCCCTCCTCAACCCTTGAGGTATATGGGTATAACATCTGGGGCTCTGTGGAGCTCAATTTGAAAACCACAGCTCTGGAGGTAATGGTTGTTTTGCTAGGGTCTTAAATATTCCTAGCACCAGTTTGCCATTTATTGCTTCCTAAGGGTACAGTTTTAAAACAGAATGGCTCAAAGTTTTTCTCGGCAGGAAGTAGTGTGAATTACTTATAGACACTCACCAGCCATCAAGAAGCTTATTGTGTGTCATTCAGCCCACCAAGGTACACCGTGAGGTAGCATGGGTAAGAAGCTGACTTGAGTGATGGAGAGGTACTGGTTTTCCTCTCTGATGACAAGTATGATATATGGATGAGACTGTGACTGTGCTTAAAAGAAGTTGGGATGTCCTATGTGGGACAGGCTCTAACTGTGTAGATCAGTGATTCTCAAAGTGTGGTTGCCTGGATCGGCAGCAGCAACCACTGTGACTTGTTAGAATGAAATTCTTGGCCTCTACCCCAGGCCTGCTGAATTGGGAACTTTGAAGCTGGAGCCCAGCAGTTGGTATTTCACAGGCTTTCTGGGTGATTCTGCTCCCAAGAGTGATGCTTGAGAACTGCTACGGTTGGAGCAGTGATGGTGCTAGGGATGGCATGGGGTATTTTTAAAAAAAAATTTATTTTATTTTATTTTTTCAGTGTTCCAGCATTCATTGTTTATGCACCACACCCAGTGCTCCATGCAATATGTGCCCTCCTTGATACCCACCACCAGGCTCACCCAACCCCTCATCCCCCTCCTCTCTAAAACCCTCAGTTTGTTTCTCAGAGTCCACAGTCTCTCATGGCTTGTCCCCCTCTCTGATTTCCCCCAACTCACTTCTCTCCATATCCCAATGTCCTCCGTGTTATTCCTTACACTCCACAAGTAAGTGAGACCATATGATAGTTGACTCTCTCTGCTTGACTTATTTCACTCAGTATAATCTCCTCCAGTCCCATCCATGTTGATACAAAAGTTGGGTATTTATCCTTTCTGATGGAGGCATAATACTCCATTGTATATATGGACCATATCATCTTTATCCATTCATTTGTTGAAGGGCATCTTGGCTCTTTCCACAGTTTGGCGACTGTGGCCATTGCTGCTGTGAACATTGGGGTACAGGTGGCCCTTCTTTTCACTTCATCCGTATCTTTGGGGTAAATACCTAGTAGTGCAATTGCAGGGTCATAGGGTAGCTCTATTTTTAAATTCTTAAGGAATCTCCACACTGTTTTCCAAAGTGGCTGCACCAACTTGCATTCCCACCAACAGTGTAAGAGGGTTTCCCTTTCTCCACATCCTCTCCAACACTTGTTGTTTCCTGTCTTTTAATTTTGGCCATTCTAACTGGTGTAAGGTGGTGTCTCAACGTGGTTTTGATTTGAATCTCCCTGATGGCTAATGATGATGAACATTTTTTCATGTGTCTGTTAGCCATTTGTATGTCTTCTTTGGAGAAATGTCTGTTCATGTCTTCTACCTATTTTTTGACGTGATTATTTGTTTTTTGAGTGTTGAGTTAGAGGAGTTCTTTATAGATCTTGGATATCAGCCCTTTTTATGTGGTGTTCATTTGTGGATATCTTCTCCCATCCTGGCATGGGCTATTTTTATTTTTATTTTTATTTTTTTAAAAAGATTTTATTTATTTATTTTTTAAAGATTTTATTTATTTATTTGACAGAGAGATCACAAGCAGGCAGAGAGGCAGGCAGAGAGAGAGGAGGAAGCAGGCTCCCCGAGAGAGCAGAGAGCCCGATGCGGGGCTCGATCCCAGGACTCTGAGATCATGACCTGGGCCGAAGGCAGCGGCTTAACCCACTGAGCCACCCAGGCGCCCCTATTTATTTATTTGACAGGCGGAGATCACAAGTAGGCAGAGAAGCGGGCAGAGAGAGAGGAGGTGGCATGGGCTATTTTTAAAAAATATTTCACTTATTTGGGGTACCTGGGTGACTCAGTCATTAAGTGTCTGCCTTCGGCTCAGGTCATGGTCCCAGGGTCCTGGGATCGAGCCCCGCATCAGGATCCCTGCTTAGTGGGAAGCCTGCTTCTCCCTTTCTCATGCCTGCTTGTGTTCCCTCTCTGGCTGTGCCTTTCTCTGTCAAATAAATAAATAAAATCTTTAAAAAAAAATTGGGGGCACCAGGGTGGCTTAGTCATTAAGCGAATGCCTTTGGCTCAGATCATGATCCCAGGGTCCTGGGATCGAGCCCTGCATTGGACTCCCTGCTTAGCGGGAAACCTGCTTCTCCCTCTTCTACTTCTCCTGTTTATGTCCCTTTCTTTCTTTAAAAAAAACATTTTATTTATTTATTAGAGAGGGAGAGAGAGTGCCAGTGAGCACAAGAGAGAGCAGAGAGCACAAGCAGGGAGTGGAGGGGAGAGAGACTGAGAGGGAGAAGCAGGCTCCCCAGGGAGCCTGATGTGGGGCTTGATCCCAGGATCCTGGGATCATGACCTGAGCTGAAGGCAGACGCTTAACAGACTGAGTCACCCAGGTGCCCCACCATGGGGGTATTTTAACACTGCTTCCCCTGTACCCCCACCTTCTATAATGCTTCGGTGAACATTTGATGTTCATTTGATGTTTACTCCATCTTATATGAAGTCCTCAGCAACTTTGTCTTCAAAACAAGTATCCTAGCTCTGGTTGCCAATTAGATTACCACCCCTTGGTAACTTTTAGGTGGGAGTTTGGAAGCAGCCACTTCCGATGTATATGAACACTATGTTTTACGTGTTAGGAAATTTGGTTGTTTACGAAATGGAGTGATCTTCTGTTGGACCAACCAGGGCCTCATTCATTTGGATACTACTGAGGTCATTCAAGCATTTTAGTTTCATGTCTCTGGTGAGAGTCTGTTGGAGGATTCCCAAAGTAGCACGTACGTAATTACAGTCATCGTATCTGCCTTCACACTGCAAACCCGTTCCTTTCCTCTTGTGTCTTTCTGATGAGCTAGGCAGTCATTCAGAAGCCCACAGCTGGAGATTCCTAATGTAAGATTCAAGAACCACCCTTGAGATCAGAAAAGTAAGATTTGCTTGTGTGTATGGATATGAGTTTTAGTGAGTAGCAGGTCTGTAGCTTTCATCAGATTCTGGAAGGGATCTATTCCCCTCCATAAAGCTGAATAACTCTTGCTTTAGCTGCTGTGGGATAATAGTTGTAAGAAATCTTCACAAGATTTGCAGCTGTTTGAAGTGGAAGAGCTCTCAGGGGGATTGGCAGTCCTAGTGTAGCCTGCCTTGTGGTCTCCTCAAGTGTTACTGTGTATATCAAGTGGAGTGACACTAGTTCTTTACTTGTATAATTATGATTTTCTGTCTCTGGGCAGGAAGCAGGTTGCATACTAATTCAGTAGTTTCGGGTATAGTTTCTTTTTTACTTTTTTAAAAGATTTTATTTATTTATTTGACAGAGAGAGCATAAGCAGGGGGAGTGGCAGGCAAAGGGAGAGGGAGAAGCAGGCTCCCTGCTGAGCAAGGACCAGTGTTGTGGGACTTGATCTCAGGACTCTGGGATCCTGACCGGAGCTGAAGGGAGACACTTAATAGACTGAGCCACTCAGGTGCCCCAGATACAGTTTCTTTAAAAGGTTTGATTGTGGGAGTATATAGAGCAGGAAGATATTATCCCTGTTGATGACCCTGAGGCTTAGAGAAAAGCATGAAATTATCACTAGGTTTTACCCGTCAGCTCAAGGCATTGGACACGGCCACTGGCTCACGCTCTGGCTACTTCTGAAGACGCTTGGATGATGCCTAGACTAGTCTCAAAAGCTCACTATGGATAAAAGACTGGTTGTTTCAGTGCACCTGAAATCGTTATTCTTTCTCTAAGGTAAATGGATCATGTTAAAATTGTGGATTTCTTTTTTTGCAGTTCGTTATTTTTAAGCAAAAATTGTGTGGCTCTCCTCTCCCCACTTCACAGTCAAATCGAAGCTGGCCCCAGCCCCTCTTGTTTTCTCCTTCATAAAGACCATAGAAAATCCCACCTGATCCTGTCTCTTTAGCATGTTGGGTCAGGAGAGGGCAAGTTCTTGGCAGCTGGTAGCATCACGTCCTTTCCATTAGAATGTTCTCTGGGCTTCAAAGACCAGTGACTTTGTAACTTACATCACACAGCCGTAACATTGCACATAAAAGTTTGCTGTGGAAGAGCAGCAAATGTAAGATAAATTGAGAAGGGAAGGTTAGGGGAAAACTGTGCTAAGAGCGTCTCATAAATGAATTCCCATCCTACAAGCACAGCGATTTCTCTAAGTGACAAATTAACTTGTGATGGTGCTTTGCATTTTTAAGTAACGTGTGGTAGGGTCATTCCATTTGTGTTTAAGCTAAAAGCCAGTGCCTCACTTTTTCCACTTGTGCTTTTGTCTAATGGTGTAGAAAAGAAAGCTGAATATGTGGGTAATGAATGTACTTTTATTTTGTAAGTGCGCTATGTCTGCCATTCAGTCAGTCATGAGATTCTGTGTGTTAAGGCAGGCTGGCGTGTAAAAGGCGTCTGTACTGAAGGCTTAGGGCCAGCACATTTTTGAAAAGGACTATTTGGGCTTTGAAAACGTCTTATAAAGATTCTTATTCTGACTTGAATTACTCTTTCACTTCAGTAGGGTCACTGCGAAGGACATCAAGGTGTCAGTAATTTCAGTTGCCTGGCCTTGGGTGGGTAGACAAGGCATTAGTGAGGTGGAGTGGTGTTTCTTTCTGTTGAAGTCAGAGGTTTGATTATGACAATTAACTTTAAGTAGGTGACTCCCTATTTCTATCGGGAATGTGCATATTCATATCACTTAGACTTTCCCTTTGAGCTCATGACTCCATATTTCTATCACAGATATGCATATTAATGTCATTTACACCTTTTTGTCATTGGATATCTGTGTTGATTGGAGGGGTCGTACATGTATGATTTGTTGAACAGTGGTGAGAATACAGAGAAGAGGGTTCCTGCCTAGCAGTCTTAAAAAGGTCTGTCTAGTGAGACCCGATTGATCATGGAAAGTTCTTCATTTTTCAAGTCACCAATGTCAGTAGGAGGAGTTTAGACTCCGTAATTAATAATATCTTTGCCCTCTGCCTCTTTCTATTTGAGGTTTTCGTTTTCCTTCTTTGGTCTGTGGCCACATTGTGTTTTTTTGCTCCAGGATCTTATTTTGTGGGGCAGAGACAGTGGGCACAATGTTAGTTCATTGCCCCAGATGCTGGCTGGTGTAGACTTTACTTTTCAAAGAGCACAGTACTCCAAGATCACCTTTTTTACTTGAATGAGATTTTCTGATGTCTCGACCTCAGGGGATTTAGTGAGTACAGATGCTGAGGAGGGCGAGGGGCATGTTCTAGGTTCAGGACCTCCAGGAGCATGTTCCAAATAGACCGACTTGACATTTCTTGGAAGAGGCAAAGTAGATTGAATTACTTGAGGATAGGAGGGAGTGTGAAGGAAAGCAGGCCTCTAGATTTCCCTGAATTTCCTTTTACCGTGGATTCTTGTAAGAAAAACAAACCGAACCACCCAGCACTCTGAATCTGTGCTTTGTACAGTAGACACTAGCGTTACACAATCTGTTCGGGTCGACGTAAAGGAGGTAAATTAGTTTCAGCAGCAGGCCAGTCACCTGACCCAGTAACGTATATAACTGGATGGGTATTTTGAGGTTGTGTATTCACCTGTCTGGATAGTTAAGGACTCTGGACGTATGCAGGGTTAATTTTAAAAAGCTTACTATTTATTGTAAAACATACTGCCTTTACGTTAGAGTCCAGTGACTTAGGTTCTGACTTCAAAATAGCTTTGCCTTGGCAACAAATACTGTATGATTTCAGTCCTGTGGAATTTAAGAAACAAATGGGCAAATGAAAGGAAGAAGCAAAGCAAGAAATAGACTCTTGACTAGAGAGAACAAACAGAGGAGAGGTGGAGGGGTTAAGCAGGTGATGGGGATGAAGGAGGACACGGGTGGTGAGCTTCCGCTACTGTGTAAGTGTTCAATCACTATATTGCATACCTGAAGCTAGTATCACACTCTATGTTAAGGGCACTGGAAATAAAACTTAGAAAAATTGCTTTGCCTTAATAATCGAAAAAAGCCTTTTCCTTGCCAATTGACTTTTTTTTTTTTTTTTAAAGATTTTATTTATTTATTTGACAGAGAGATCACAAGCAGGCAGAGAGGCAGGCAGAGAGAGAGGAGGAAGCAGGCTCCCCTAGAGAGCAGAGAGCCCGATGCGGGGCTCGATCCCAGGACTCTGAGATCGTGACCTGAGCCGAAGGCAGCGGCTTAACCCACTGAGCCACCCAGGCGCCCCGCCAGTTGACTTTTGATGTGTGTTTGAGGCCATGATCTTTTTGGTATTGTTTTAATAGAGATAAAATTTGCATAATACAAATACTGTGAATATTTTCTGTCCAGAGAATTTAAGAAAGGTTAATTGACTCAACACTTGGTTCATTTATTTGAATTCAGTGGCTGATAGGCCAGGCTGATATAAAGCCAGGTCCTTGCCTTCAAGGAGATCGCAGCCTCCCAGGAGGATAAAAACATAAACAAATATTAAGAAAGCCATGTACAAGGTGCCCTGTGACTGCAAAGGATGTTTATTGCTCTTTCCGTTCTGAGCCTGCCTCCAAAAATGGTGGAATCTTTTCCTCTTGCTCTATTTTTTTGTGGCAACTCGTCTCACTTTGTTTTAGTGTTCTCTGTTGGGGATTTCATATTAAGGTTAGCATTTTTTTCATACTTCTGAACATTTCTTGCTTCTAAGACTCAAAGAAAGAAATGTGAGTGGTGATGCCCCATGTTGGTCTGTTTCTAAGGATTATAAAACATGCAGTTGATATAATTTGATATAAAAAAGATTTTTGGTTGCTGGAGTGTAAACTGAGATTCTGCCAAGCTTATTTTTCCTGTAAGAAAACTCCAGATCTGTTTGCTTACTTAAGCCAGTCCTGTATTATATATATTTGTCTTTTTTTTTTTTTAAGATTTTATCTATTTATTTGACACACAGAGAGAGAAAGAGAGTACAAGCAGGGGGAGCGGCAGAGGGAGAGGGAGAAGTAGACTCCCCGTTGTCGAGCAGGGAGCCCCACACAGAGCTTGATCCCAGGACCCTGAGATTATGACCCGAGCCGAAGGCAGACACCCAACTGTCTGAGCCACTCAGGTGCCCCTATTTCTGTCTTTATTGTATGTTTCAGATACATCTCCTCCCCAAATGCCAAGCAGAAAGAGGCTACTTCCTGTCTTCTTTTCTTTGAAGTTTCCTGAAACTTTCTCTCTCTCTCTCTCTCTTTTTTTTGTTACTGAAATCTCTTGCATGTTTGCAAATGGTAATAGCAGTGCCTTTTCCTTTTATACTGGTAAATGAGGGATTAAGTGGACAATACTTAGAAAGATCTCTAGAATTCTTAGAGAAAGGACTAAATAAAATGAAATAGTATTATGCAAGGTGAATAAATTATTTTCTTGTATTAAGCTGATTTTTATTAATGTGAATTTTTCTCAATGCTAAACTCTCTCTCTCTCTTTAAATTTAATACTCTGGCTTCTCTTTTTATAGTTAATGCTTTTAGACTCCCTCACTTCCCTATTCTAAGGCATTTCTGAACTGGCACAATTGTCTTTTTTTTTTTTATTACTTAATTTTATAAAGTATGGTGTCTTTTAAATGTTACTTTAAAAAATTCTTTCATGGCTCTTCCTTGGTCCATGAAATGTAAAAATAGACTTCAATCGACTTATTTCATTAAAATCTTGCAACATGTTGGTTAAGTGCTAGCGTACAATTTTCAGAGCTAAATTTTAAACCTTAACCAGAGTTGTATTTTACCTTTCTGTGAGCTGCTTAAAGGGCAGACTTATCTGGTTACACTTTCCAGGTTTACAGAAAGGTCCTTTTCCTCCTTTCACTCTCTGAACAACTGAGAGAGGCAAGGGGATACTCAACAGACTGGTTGAAGAGAGCCGAAGTTTGTCCAGTGCCCTGGAATTTGCTTCCTCCCAGTGTGAAAGTTTGTATTTGTGGCCTACAAAGTGACGTTGTGTAGAAATGTGAAGGACAGCTGTTTACTCTGGCCTTGACCAAGGTGAGAACTCGAGGTGGGAGATCCGAGCTTGGTGTCGGAGGTGATTTGGAATGTGAGCAGTCCAGTTCTGTTAGCTCTCGTTGAAGCCGCAACAGAGTGCAGGAACTATCATTTCACAACTCCTAATACAGCTCTAAAATCTTTTTCCTTTTCCTTGATGTATTTTAAGCAGTTGAATACATTTTCCATAAATTTTACTGCCTTCCATTTATCTTTGAATAGAAGCCAATGAGAGAAATATTTAGGAGGTTACAGGCAACAATAGAAGGAACTGTTGGAAAAGTCCTTTTGTGGCATTCCTCAAGTGTGTGCTGCTGGAAAAATGACTGTAATTTGATAGTGCAGTGTTGGAAGATGATTTTATTTACTATTTAGAAAAAACATAAATGAGCCTTGCTTTTTAAATTCACAGGTTCAAAACATTTAGTTATGCCTCACTAGCTCAATCTTTGCTCATTATGCTTTACATTGATGGAATTAAATGGGACACATTGCGTTGTTGGATCGGCTCCACAGTTCTAAAATACAGAGTTTGACTGCATTCTGAAAAAAGTTGAAGACACACTGTTTAATAGCAGAAATGGAGATTTGTGAAATTTTGTTTTTGGCCTCAAGTTGGTTCAAGAAAGTGTCCCAGTGTTAGAAGAGGGAACGAACATGAAGTATACCTACCTATAAGTTGCCTTAAAACCAAAAAGGATTCTTAGACTTTGAGAGAGCAAATAATTTTTTCAAAGCTGCGTCCCTGGTGTCTGTCCTGGCCATAAAACGGCTAGTCTGTGGGGTGAGTGCACTTCTAGTACTCGTATCTGCTAGCACTGGTAGTAAACACGTGTTTAATGGCGTTTGGCCCTGATGCATCCCATTTTAACTTTCTGGATGTCCAAAGACATGTATGGAAGAAGGTCAGAGCTTCTGGATGCTTGCTGTGTGAGGTTCATAGGTATTGAGAGAAGAGAGCTGCCGCAATAGAATGCCCATGATTTTCTTTTCTTTCTTTTTTTTTTAATTTAAATTCAATTGATTAACATATTATTAGTTTCAGGGGTAGAGTTCAATGATTCATCAGTTGCACGCAACACCCAGTGCTCATTACATCACATGGCCTCCTTCATGCCCATCACCTGTTTATCCCATCCCCCACCCCCCTCCCCTCCAGCAACCCTCAGTTTGTTTCCTATGGTTAAGAGTCTCTTTTGGTTCAATTCCCTCTCTAATTTCATCTTGTTTTATTTTTCCCTCCCTTCCCCTATGATCCCCTGTCTTAAATTCCACATAGAAGTGAAATCATATGATAATTGTCTTTCTCTGATTGACATATTTCATTTAGCATAATACCCTCTAGTTCCATCCATGTTGTTGTAAATGGCAAGATTTCATTTCTTTTGATGGCTGAGTAATATTCCATTGTGTGTGTGTGTGTGTGTGTGTATACACACCACAACTTCTTTATCCATTCATCTGTTGGTGGACTTCTGGGCTCTTCCATAGTTTAGCCACTGTGGACACTGCTGCTATAAACATTGGGGTGCACATACCCCTTCAGATCACTACATTTGTATCTTTCGGGTAAATACCCAGTAGTGTAATTGCTTGGTCATAGGGAAGCTCTATTTTTACCTTTTTGAGGAACCTCCATACTGTTTTCAGAGTGGCTGCAGCAGCTTGCATTCCCACCAACAGTGTAAGGGGGTTCGCCTTTCTCTGCCTGTAATTTTAAAGGAATTCTCTGGAGGCCATCTTTGATTCTTTTGCTTATCTCATATAGGGACTCTACAGTTTGCTTCTTTCAATGGAGTCAATAACTTGTGCTTTAGTGTTCATAAGATTATATGAGCAGAGTGTCTGCAGCTCACCTGTGAACATTCTCCATCCTGCCTACTTTGTATCAGAGGACTTCTCACAGGCGGATCGTCAGCAGAAAACCCGAGCTTGATACCATCTTAACCCAGTGATCAATTTAACACCTCCAGCATTTGTCCACTCAAAGTTTCTGTGACATTTCTACCTAAAATGCATTATGTGAATCTAATTAAAAAGAAAGAAGAGATAAACCTAGACTAAGGGCCCTCCTACCAAACAGCTGGCCTGTGTTCTTCATAAAGGTCAAAGGTGTGAAAGACAATGATTGAAGGAAATAAAAGAAAGATGAAGGAACTGTTCCAATTAAAGTAGGCTGAAAAGACATGACATCTGAATGTGGTGCATGATCCAGAACTTTCTTTTGTCAGAATAGACATCGTTGGGACAGTTGGCAAAATTTGAATATTGCCTGCAGATTGCAGTGTTGTTTTATTGATGTTAATTTCCTGATATTTAGAACTGTACTATGGTTATGTAAGAGTTTTTAGGAAATACACATTGGAGTATCTGAGGGTAAAAAAAAAAAAAAAGGTTATATGAGCATTTTCTATGCCTCAAATCACCTGTCATTTGTTTTAATGGTTAAGGGTAGGGAATTGAAAGATAGACTTGGGCTTCAGGCCCAGGCTGGCCACTGTGTGATTTTAGTTACATGGTCTCTTTAAGCTTTAGTTTCCTGTCTATCAAATGGGTATTTATGGGGGTGCTTGGATGGTTCAGTCAGTGGAACACGCCACTCTTGATCTCTGGGTCGTGAGCTCGGGCCCCACTTTGGGTGTGGAGATTACTTAAATTCATTCATTCATGTGTTCATTCATTCATGTGGTCAGTGGATGTTAAGTAATTTCTATGTGCCAGGCCTGTTCTTGGTGCTGGGAAGTCAGCACTGATCAGTCAGCACTGATCAAAGCAGACACAACCCCTGCATTTCTGGAGCTTATATTCTACAGGGAGAAATGGAATATGAATTAATAGAAGTGAAATCAACTTTAGACAGAAACAGTTGCTCCATGGAAAAATGAAAAATGGGGGTGGAATGACATGATTAGAAGGTGGTTTCTTTCTGTTTTATGTGGGGCAGATAGGGGCACCTCTGTACCGAGGTGACCTTGGAAGCAGAGACATAGGTGGGGAAGGGAATGATATATGTAGGAATCCGGGGAGAGGAGATCTCAGGGAACAGCAGGTCTGGCAGGCGCTGCCCCAGCCCTGACGCCAGACGGTGTGTTTGAGGAGCAACGCAGAGGAGAGCAGGAGTCCCGTGAGCGAGGGCTAGAGCAGCCATGATGGTGGCACCCAGCTGGTTGGGTTGCTTACAGAATTGAGTGAGAAAACACATTTAGTATGTACTTTGCACACATTAAAAGAATAATATACCATAATACATGAGGATTGTCTTAGGAATGCAAGAAGGATTCGGTGGCATGGCGTTCATTATCTTTTTAAGTATCAGTAACAAAAATCGTGTTTTTATGGAAAAGCCATCTGATAAAATTCAATATCATCTATTGATCTAAAAATCCCTCAAAATAGAGGACGAAAATATCCTTAGAAAAATAAGTTATGTCTGTCTCAAGCCAAAGACCATCTTAGGCTTAATAGGAGATTTGAGAACATCCCCATGGAAGTCTGGAGCAAAATAGGAATGTCCACTATTTTTTACTGTTTATTAGTGGTGTTTTGGAATCACAAGTCAAGATAGTTGGACAAGAGAAAGAAAATAAAGTTATAAAGGTATAAAAGGTAATAAATATTACTTGCAAATGATAGGAATATATGACTAGAATACAAAGTAATTTTATAGATACTATATAAATATGTCTGGATACCAAGACAATTTGTCAACATCTATAGCTTTCATATACCAACAATAATGAATTTGAAGAAATAGTGGAACAAAAGACGATTAGCATAAAAAAGGATAAAATACCTAAGAATAAACTTAAGAAATATATACAATGTATATGAAGGCACTTAATGCTCCTGAGGGATACAGAAAAGGTATGAAAAGGCCTGTCCTATTCTTGAATATAGAGATGCTAGTTCTCCTTAAATTAACGTGTGTGTTTGATGTAGTTCCAGTGAAAATAACAACAGGATTTTTTTTTTTTTTTTTTTGATGGGGGTTACTAAACAAGTGTATTCTGTGTTCACATGGAAAAATAAGCATGAATAGCCAGGACAACTCTGAAAAAGACATTAAAACACATTGTAGGGGCACCTGGGTGGCTCAGGTGGTTAAGCGTCTACCTTCAGCTCAGGTCATGATCTCAGGGTCCTGGAATCCCGCATTGGGCTCCCTGCTCAGCGGGGAGCCTGTTTCTCCCTCGGCTGCTCTCTCTGCTTATTCTCTTTTTCTGTCAAATAAATAAATAAATAATCTTAAAAAACCCCCAAAAACCCCACATTGTAAAGTGAGGCACCTAGGTGGCTCAGTCAATTATGTGTCTGACTCTTGGTCTCACCTCAGGTCTTGATCTCAGGGGTGTGAGTTCAAGCCCCACTTTGGGTTCCATGCTGGGTGTGGAGCCCATTTACAAAAAAAACAAAACATATTGTAAGGTTATAATAATCGAAACATTGGTATTACCAAATACCATATTTAGCATATGATAAAGATGGCCTTTCAGATTAATTAGGGAAAGATGCTCTGTTCAATAAATAGAAGTGGGATAAGCAGGTAGCCATTTGGAGTGAAAAAGCTGTTTAGAGCAGTACCTCAAATGTTAAGCCAAAACCTATATAAAACAGATATTTAAAAAATAAGTTCTAGAAGGCAGCATGAGAAACTTATTTTATAATCTTGGAGTACATAGGTTCTTTCTAAGTAAGACAGAAAACTGAGAAGCCATAAAAGAGATGGATCACCTTGATCATATTACCTCCCCCCACCCAAAAAAAAAAAAAAACCTAACTGAAAAACTCCTGCATAAGGAAACCAAGAGAACAAGAAAATTGGGGAGAATATTTGCTTTTCATATCACAAAGGGGGACTAATTTTTCTAATAAAGAGCTCCTACAAATCCCTGAGAAGTCCAGCCCTTCAGTAGACAAACGGACAAAGGATACAAATAGCCCTCTGGAAGGGAAATGACCGTGGCTTTGGCTTTTACACTCCACTCATTAAGGGAGATTTGCATGTGACAGCTACGTGGAGGTATCATTTATCACTATTAGATGGGTTTATAACCTACCCTGTAAAGGGCGTGAATGCAACACAGTAGCCCCTTTCGTGGGCCATCTGGCAAAATCTATCATATGAAGAATCTTGTATGTTTTGACTAGGAACTTCAGTTCTAGAAATTTATCCTAGATATGAATACGTTCTCCGAGATATACTATATATTCCTGTGTACTATAAATGTATCTTACATGCACATACATATTACATGCATGAGAAAATGATTTATATACAAGATAATTATTGTAGGAGTGTTTATAATGGTTAAAGATTGGAAATAACTGAAATGTTCATCCACAGCAACTGAATAAAAACACTGTTACATCTAGATGTTAGAAACTGTGCAGTGATAAAAACAAATCAGTAAATCTCTTTATGTATTGTTTTGGAAAAATTGCCGGTATATGTTTAGTGAAAAATGTAAGGTACAGAACAGTGTATATAATATATTTATTTGTGTTAAAGTGTGTGCTTGTTTATGAATAGATACAGCTTCTGGGGAGTGTAATTTGAATTTGAACACACCCCCACCACTTCTCAAAAAAAAAATTGCATTTAGCACAGTCCCTTACACTTAGCACTTATGACACATTGTTGGTGGTGGTTATTTCCATTATAATTACAGGGTTCTTTTATTTCATGAGTTGATTTTTAACAGTTGGTTCTGGCAGAGGAAGCCTATCTCACTATAAATGCTGCTTAATGAGGGTCATACTCATGTTATTCATCAAAAATGCTGTATGTGCTTCCTGAAGTATGTTTCTTGGAGGATGTCAGTACAAGCTCCACAAACTAAAGATGTCAAATAAGATTGGGGAACGTTCGATAAAAACTGAGCGGGCTTCTTCCCTGAGATTTTCTTGGAGCCTTAATACACATAATGTGCTTTGTGAATATTCAAGAGGGATATTTAGAATGCAGTGTTTTCCAAATTTATTTGAATGCACAATTTTGAACAGCAATGGTTACTCCTCCCCCCGCCCCTTTAAGAAGTGACCTTTGAGTAGTTGTCCCTTTGGGAAATAGCACTTTAATATTTAGATTTTGGTTTTGTTCACCTTCATTATTCATTTTAATAAACTTGTTTTTTTGATTCATTTCTAAGATGCCTGTCATCTCTCCCTGCCTGTTTTTCCTCCTCTGGGATATGCTGCAACTCATTAATTTATTTCTGGGTTAAGACCTTCCAAAAGTCATCCAACTTACGCTGGGTTTCTTGGGTAAAGAGGAGACTCTATGTATCTAATGCAAAATCTCAGGGATTGATTGAATGGAAATTGAAGATTGAAGCTTAATGTGTTTCAACTTTTCCCAAAGGTTTAGGGTTGCTGGAGTGGAGGGGTGTGGGAGGGATGGGGTGGCTGGGGGATGGACATGGGGAAGGGTATGTGCTATGGTGAGCACTGTGAATTGTGTAGGACTGATGAATCACAGACCTGTAGCCCTGAAACAAATAATACATTATATGTTAATAAAAAAAAAAGTTTTGCTGGTAAGGGAAAGGAATAAGATCAACTTAATGGGTAGTATAGTTGAGGAATTGTGAGCTTAATGTAGAGAAGATAACATCATTGTGGCTCAGAAGATATGGGACCTACCTCTGTCTTCACAGTTTCCAGCTATTCCCTCTTGAACAGGCCCCTTTGCCTCTTGTACTTCATTTTTATCATTTGTGAATTCAGGGATTGGGTTTAAGTGCATCCATTTTAAGGCTGAGTTATTATATGCTTAATGGAATCAGTGAAGATTGTAAGACTACATAGAACATTTTGTTCTGCTCTACAGTGTCCACATGTGAATATAATCTATCTCAGATCAGCTCTTTTGGAGAATGAAATTCAATAATTAGCTCATAGTCAATTGCATGTGTTGGAATGAACTTGTTGAACTTTTAGAGACTTCTGTTTTGATTGATTGATTTAATTACCTTGCAGGAAAGCACTTGATTATAACAGAGGTCAATTAATATAGTGCTGTGGATAAATCTACACCTCCTGTGTAAACCCCCGCATCTCTTTTATTGATTATAGGGAGAAATTTATGATGTAGGTATTAATTATCCATCCCTCCCCCTTGCCATGTTCATTTGGTGGTTTTGCTAATACTTTTTGTGTATTCCTGTCTATTAACAGGTTTCTGAACTCAGCACAGCAGAGGTCTAAATTCATTGAATTTATGCCATCTGGAAATGAAGTTTAAATTTTGTTCTTTTGTTGAAATTAGGGATGTGACATCGCTGTAACACAGGAGTGTGAGCCTGAATTTGATTTTATTATATGGAGGTAGGACATTTTGTTCAAAGGAGAGCACTTGCCTGAGCAGAGATTTGAGTGTGACTGAGTTGTTAACTGCCAACCCCACACTCTTTTTAGCAGGAGAAATATTTTGTTTTTAAATGAGATGACAATCAAGAGAACTATCAAGACCCAGCGAATTTTAAAAGAGTCCTTTCAGTTTCCTTGAGTTTTGTTTAACCTTGCTTTTGATGTCATTCTCTGCATTACCGTTAAAGGACTTGGCGTCCTTTGGAGTCCTGAATTGTTGCTGCCAGGGAATCATGATGGTGAAATAGAAGTGGTTCTCAGTTGGGGCACCTGGGTGGCTCAGTGGGTTAAAGCCTCTGCCTTCAGCTCAGGTCATGATCTCAGGGTCCTGGGATCGAGCCCCACATCAGGCTCTCTGCTCAGCAGGGAGCCTGCTTCCTCCTCTCTCTCTGCCTGCTTCTCTGACTCCTTGTGATCTCTGTCTCTGTCAAATAAATAAATAAAATCTTTAAAAAAAAAAAAGTGGTTCTCAGTAAAGCCCTCACCCACACACAGCGATGCCTTATTACCTAAGTAAAAGCGTATGTGTGAGCGCCTCAAAATGTTGAGTGTAAGGGGAGGTATATGATAATGGACACTAAGATGAGAGAAGTATTTCTCATGAATTAGAGATGCCCTTTCATAATTCAGCAGTCACAGGATGAAGAAAGGCTCAAAATCACCTGAAAAGCATCTGGAAGCAATCTGTAATTCTTAAGAGGCTGTAGAAGAGCCTGTATCTCTCCCATACATGATGATAAAACTGTTCACATGGGATTATGGAGAAAGTAGCATTCCATTCTTTGTAAAACCTCTTGTGATGAAATTGCCTGAGATGTGATTATGAATTTAACTATGATGTCCCAGATGCTTAATAACTGATTAATTGATTAGAGTGAAGAAGGCAAATTTGAAGGTCCTGAAGAAAATTTTTTTTTGAAAATGATTGTGCACCCCAGCTAGTGGTGGGGGTGCATGGGGAGGGGCAGAAGGAGAGGAAGTGAGAGAGTATCTTAAGCAGTCTTCACACCCAGCGTGGATCTCACGACCCTGAGGTTATGACCCTAGCCCCAATTAAGAGTTGGTTGCTCAACCACTGAGCCAAACAGGCACCCCAAATTTTTGGTATTTTTAAACAACAGAAATTCAGCTGAATAAATTTGAAGATAAATTGGCCTCATTCAACTGATTTATGAATTGGGCAGGATCCCATCGCAATAGAAAGGAACTTCACAGAGTTGTTGAAGAAGAAGGGTTTTTAAAGGCAGAAAGGGTGTGGAAAAAGGAAATTATTAGCAAAGAATGCATTGTTTCAGGCAAGTTTGTCTTCCTAAGGGAGATGGAAGGGGTCTATTAGGTGGATTATCTCGGTGGTGCTCATTCAGCTAATTCCATGTTGACTGGCTAAAGGTCATATTCCTGGGGGGATTGTGGCGGGTTGAAATGCAATTAGGTTAGGTATTAAGTCTTGGTTTGCTGACAGGATTTAGCACTAGTGACTCCATTTTGGACCTGCTATCTCCTTTTAAGGATATGAAGAATTGATTTATTTGCATGGAAAATGTTACCTTTTATTCTTTAGTCTCATACTCACTTTTCTTCTGCCTGGTCATTACCGCCACTGTGCCTGGTTTTAGAGGTTTAGGTCACACTGAGGTCTTCCTCCCAAGACACCCCCATTTTTTTTCCGCTTTCTTGAAATATTTGTTACAAGAAAAGGTATTACCTTCTAAGCCTTTGAGGCACCTGTAGGTCAAACACACACAAAACCTCTGACAGTGACTTCTAGGAAACCATCTTTTAATATATTGGACTGTTGCAGAAAAATTATCGCATTCATGGGTGGTTCATCCTTGTTACACAGAGATTTTGAAAAGATCTATTTGTTATACTAGACTCTGACTTGAATTACTCACCTTAACCCATCTAAGTTGGGGAAATAGTTTACCTAATACTTATAACTTGATTGAAACAAATTGTATCTTATTTCTTGCTTTTGCATAAGTAGTTGTGATTATATATAATTATAACATTGTACTCTGCTTTTTCTTTATATGATAAATGGCATTTTCCATTTTATTATAAACTCATAAAAGTTTTTGATGGCTGACAAAATCATGGTTAAGTAAACTATGTTGTGTCAAATTTACTTAACTCTTCTCCAGTTATTGGGCATTTAAATGGTTTCCATGTTTTAAATATAAGTGTGTATGTATATGTGTATATATATATTTTTTCATTTTATTTTAATTCAAGTATAGCTATCATACAGTGTTATATTAGTTTCAGTTGTGCAATGATTCAATACTTCCATATAACACCTGATGCTCATCAGGACAAGTGCCCTCCTTAGTCCCCATTGGTGTGGTTTGAAGTGGTGTTGGGGCACCTGGTGGCTTAGTTGGTTCAGCATCTGACTATTGGTTTCTGCTCAGGTCATGATCTCAGGATTCTGGAATTGAGTCCTGCATGGGGTTCCATGCTCAGCAGGGAGTCTGCTTGAGGATTCCCTCCCTCTCCCTCTGCCCCTCCCCCTTCTCTCTCTCTCTAAAATAAGTAAATAAATCATAAAAAAAAAAAAGATGAAGTGGTGGGGTTCAGAGCCAACAGCCTTGAAAGAATTCTTGTGATGTTTTTGGTGCAAAAAAGTGGTTTTATTAAAGCACAGGGACAGGACTTTTTGCTTTTAATTTCCTTGATGATAAAGCTAAGTGCAGTCTGAGGAGAACCCACTCAGCAACCACAAATGGCAGTAAAGGGAGGGGAGACAAACTTGAGATTCTTAGATTGGGTTTCCTAGTTTATTAATGATAGCCGGACAATTTTTTAATTCTTTCTACAGATCTTGGAAGCCTTCTTCTGGGAGTTTCCAGCAGTGCCAAGTGTTGGAGAAATCTTTTCTGTCGCTCTGATACAGTGGAGAGCACAAATACAGCTCAGCAGTAGGCTCCTGAAGAGAGCAATCACAGGTAATGTCTTACTACTATTGATATGAATTCAGTAATGTTTAATAACATGCTTTAAAAAAAGCCTACTTGAGCTCACACGTCCAAGTCAACATGATCTTGTTCAAAACCGTTCTTTTTTTGGGAGACTGTCCTCTACTCAAAACATTAAAATTTATTTATTTTTTGGAATAGCATCTTAATCCTCTGGTGGCATTCTCTATGGTGGCAAATCTCAACCCTGTGGGGCCTGTTTGGGAAGTTGTCAAAACTCCTTTAGTGCTAAGGTGGTGAATCTGGGGGGCTCTAATTTTGATCAAAAGCCAGACAGTGCAGTGATATAATGAAAACAGTTTTCCTTTCTGTAATTTGTGTGTTTGAAGGCTTATACACTGTATTGAAAGCTGATTCTAAGAAAAGGTGATTCTAGGTTTCAAACAATGGCAATATTGTTAAAATAAGCAATATGTTTTTATAAGCTTACAGAGCAGCATGTGCTGTTTATTTGACTATGTATATGCTGGTATTCTTTCTTATTAAAATCAATCAATCAATCTGTCAGCATTGTAGAAAGGGCTCCTGTATTGATGAGGTTAAATAAGATGAGATCTAAACTTCCTTATAAGGTATACCTCTGAGCCAGTGTAATTTGCATCTTACTGGTGGTGTGTTTTGCATTGTTACTCCAAGTATTATTAGAGTGTTTGTTAAAAATGCACGTTAAAAATTCAAATTATTAGGTCCCAATCTAGTATGTGAGAACCAGAATGGGAGGGGGAAGGGTTTGGGAATCTGCATGTTACAGGAGCTGTCAATGATTGACACTCCCAAGGTAGTAAATTCATATTTCTGTCTCATCTTTGTGTTTTTTTTATGTAAAGGTGTTACTTAGTTATTTCTTTGATTTTTGCTTTGAATAAAACAGCACAGGACTATGTTCTCAAGTAGCTTATTATTTGATCAAATTGAGAATGTAATTGAATAAAAATGTACTTTGAACTCTATGTCTAAATTCAGAATGGATATAGTTTTTCCTTAGATGCTAATGGATAAATCTGATTTTGACATCTAGATGCCAAACACTAAATTTCATGAAATATCTGCTCTTTCAATTTGCTAATAAGTTGTATCTCAGGTCTCTTATTCAATTGTGGATGGCCAAGAGCAGTGGGGAAGCATTGGAGGCCCCTGGTCTGTGCTACGCTCACTTAGCATTCGGCCCAGTGTTTTTTTTGTTTTTGTTTTTGTTTTTGTTTTTTTTTAAAGATTTGATTTATTTATTTTTTAGAGAGCGCGAGCGCACATGCGAAAGGGAGTGGTGGGGGAGGGGCAGAGGGAGAGAGAGAGAGAGAATCTCAAGCAGACTGCCTGCCGAGCACAGAGCCCAATGCAGGGCTCTATCCCAGAGCCCTCAGTTCATGACCTGAACTGCAGTTAAGAGTCAGGAGCCCAACTGACTGAGCCAGCCACCCAGGGGCCCCAGCCCAGCATTTTTCAGTAAACATTGTGAGGAAAGTTTTGCTGTGTGATTCATGGCTCAAACAGAAAAAATACGGTGTCCTGAGATTTTGTGAAGCTCTTTGAACCCATCAAACGAAAGGGAGTATTAAAATGAAATGAAATAGTGGCCTTTGATACGAAGTTATTTTCATTACCATGTACATTCTTTAGTAATTATTCCTATAAATTTATTAATTTTAGGGAATGCACACCTTGTGTATAAAGTGTTATTTTTTAGCTATTTTCAAGGGCACAGATTATACCTTTACTTAAAAGATATGTACAACTATAGCATTCTGCGCATGTTAATATTGAGACATAATTACTTCATCTAAAATAACAATGTGTTTGTAGTTTCCTAAGTAAAGGCTATTACCTTGAGATGCTTCTTTCTTCAAATATTTATTAGTACGAAGTATTCCATTAAGTTTATACCTTAAAATTGTGTTAAAACGTACCATGTAAAATTTATCATTTTTACCATTTTTAAATGTATATAGTTCAGTATTATCAAGTATATTCACATTGTTGTGCAACCAATTTCCAGAATGTTTTCATCTTGCAAAACTGAAGCTATATTGAACAACAAATCTCTGTCTCCCTTCCTTCAGTCCCTGGCAACCACCATTCTACTTTCTGGCTTTATGAATTTAACTGTTCTAGATCACTCATGTGTGTGGTCTCATATAGTATTTGTCTTTTTGTTAGTGGCTTGTTTCACTTAGAATAACATTCGTCCATGTTGTAGCATGTGTCAGAATTTCCTTACTTTTTAAGGCTGAATACTGTTCCACCATATTTTGTTTATCCTTTCATCAATTGTTGGACTTTTGTGTTCCTTCCCCTTTTGGCTGTGGCAAATAATGCTGCTTGTACATAATAAATATGGTATATAAATATGTTTGAGTCCCTGCTTTCAGTTATTTTGGCTGTATGTATCTAGAAGTGGAATTGCTGGATCAAATGGTACTTCCATGTTTGATTTTTGGAAGCCCTGTTTTCCACAGCAGCTACATCATTTTACATGCCCACCAGTAGTATTCAAGAGTTCTAGTTTCTCCTCATCCTCACTGACACTGGGCTTTTGTTGTTCTTTTGTTTGGTTGTTTCTTGACAGCAGCCATCCTAATGGGTATGATGTGGTATCTTGAGGTTTTGATTTTCATTTCCTTAATGATAAGTGATGTTAAAGATTTTTCATATGCTTGTTGGTCATTTGTGTACCATTTTGGGAGAAATATTTAATCAAGTCCTTTGTGCATTTTTTAATTGGGTCATTTGTCTTTTTGTTGTTGATTTGTAGGTTTTTTTCTCTCACATATTCTGATGTTCACCATTTATCAGATATAGGGCTTGCATGTGTGTGTGTGTATATGCATATATGTGTATATATATGTGTACGTATATATATACATATATACATATGTGTGTGTGTGTGTGTGTAAAATCTCCCTTTTGGTGGGCCGCCTTTTTGCTCTGTCCTTTGATGCACAGAAGTTTTAAATTTTGATGTAGTTCAGTATGTCTCTTTTCACTTTTGTTGCCTGAGCAAATCAACGTCATGAAGCTTTCCCCCCATGGTTTCTTCTAAGAGTTTTATAGTTTTAGCTGTTATTTTAGGTCTTTGATCCATTTGGAGTTAATTTTTGTATATGGTGTAAAGTAAGGGTCCAACTTCATTCCTTTTTGTGTATCTGGTTTTACCAACACTCTTTGTGGAAGCAAAGTTTATGCTTTTTTTTTTAAAAGATTTTATTTATTTACTTGAGAGAGAGTGCATGAGCTGGGGGTGGGGGTGGGGGGACGGAGAAGCAGACTTCCAGCTGAACAGGAAGCTCCACATGGGGCTTGATCCCTGGACCTGAGCCAAAGGCAGACACTTAACCAACTGAGCCGCCCAGGTGCCCAGCAAAGTTTATGCTTTTAAAGACAGTTTAGGTTAAGGAAAAGAAAAGTAGATCATAAATGGCTGTGTTTTATCTATGTAGGAATTTCCAGAAAGTCCTCTGTTTGTAAATAAGAAGATATTTCAGAAACGATAGGGCATTGCATAGACTTGAAGCCCACTTTAAGCTAAGACTTAGTAAATGTAGGTTGGCATAGAGCCTGTGTTTAAATTTTATGCTTGTTAATTGGTGGACAGTGACTTCTTATATTTGGGCTTTGTTTATGGTAAACTCTGAGTTTTGGTTTTTAGGTATGGGTGTGTATGTGTGTCTGTGACCTGTTACGGGTTTTTTTTTTCCCAGTTAACTCTGGCCAATGAAGGATCCTCTAATGTTTTAGGGAGCTTTAGTTTCAACTAAACATAAAAGAATCAACCTTTTCATGGTAAAGAATAACCAGTAATGAGTCCTGGGGAAAACCTTCAGCCAGCTCAAACGATTCACCTGTCTGTGTAGCAGAAGTTATTTGGAACCTGTTTTTGCCTCTTAGCTGTAAAAAGCAGTATGTGTGTTGACAGAACGATATTTACACTGGTTTTGAAAAGGTCAAAACCCAGATATTGTACCCTTAGAAGTGAGGTTATTTTTGGGAGGTGAGGAGGGTATTGGACGCTGAGTGGGAAGAATATGAAAGCAAATATATGTGACTGAGGGGACAGCCTAGTCAAGGTACTTAGAAGGTAGAGGGAGTAGCTTAGGTGGGTGTAGGAGTCCCATGGAAAATGAAAGGATTGAACACTTTAGGTGTATTAGTTTCTTTGGAGGAAATGATAGCAGATACTAAAGGTAGCACAGCAAGTTCCATAAATGGAAAATGGGTTTGAAAGGAGTTGGGAGGCAATATGATATAAAATGAGTCTGATGGTCCTGAGGAGATGCTGTCAGGGGAATTCATCTGGGTACGGATTTTGGACATGTTCTCGGAACGGCGAGACAAATAGCAGGTAGATAGAGGCAATTACAGGTATCCTGAGCTGTTGAGAGAATTGCATATTTGAATATAGTATTTCAGGGTTAAGACTTGTCTACATGAGAAAAGAGTAGCAGTTAGAACAGCACTAGAATGCTGTCTTTCTGCGGTAATACTGGATATCTGAGTCATGCAGGATTGGGGCGGTGAGTGAGGAATGTTTCTCTGTGGCTCCCAAGGCTCTGTGCAGGACCAGTGGGAAACCATTTTCAAAAGTGGTTTTGAATTAAAAAAAAAAAAAAAAAAAAAAAAAAAAAAAATCTAGCCTCAAGACCGGTTTGGGACTAGATTTCCTGAGTTGACTAAAATAGAAAGATACTCAAGATGACATCTTAAAAGACAAATAAATTAAAAAGACAAATAATTAAACCAGCTCTTGAATGTTATTCTGAAATTTGTTCATTCTGCATGTACCTTTTCCTAATTTATAGATTTTACCATCAGGAACTATTTTTACCTTCTTTTGTGAATTTGGTCTTTTTCTTTATTCAGTTGGTTTTGTTTCTTAACATGTTCCCTGACCCTTGTAATTTCATCCTAGCTTAGTCTGGATCTTTTCCAGCTCTGTATGTGTCTTCTAGTTTATCAGAATGGCTTAGAATAAATGTATGTAATTTATGTTTGGTCATGTTTTCTATTTCATTTCAACATCATTCCTGAAACACTTTGCCTTTTCTTGGTCTGTAAGGGTTCAGAGCTGTATTGAATCGATGTACACAGAGGAAAGTCTCTAATGACTCTGCATCAGACCAGAGGTTGTCAGAGTGTGGTCCCCAGATGAGTAGCAGCAGCCTCGCCTGGACATTTGACAGAAATGGAAATTCCAGGGTTGATTCAGAAACTCTGGAGGTAGAACTTGGATATTTATATTTAACAAAACCTCTTGATGATTCGGATGCATATTAAAGTTTGAGAATTGCCCTAGACCCTCTCATAGCAGTGTGCTGTTGTCCAAGCCATTCACATTCTTTTGCCCTTGGTCTCCCGATCGGATAAATCAAGGGTTCTCAAATGTTAGTGTGCGCATAAATTATCTGGTGAGCTTATTTTAAAAATTTCAAAAAACAGTAAATTTTTCTAACTTCATACCCTGAGATTCTGAATCAGTAGGTCTTGGATGACTCCACTGTCTGCTTTTTAGCAAGTTCTCATATCTGCGATCTGAACCAGTGGGTGTCTCTGAGTTTCCTTCAAGTCCTGAAGTATATGGTTTAAAAATAGCTTTTTTGGGTTGGGGGTTCAGTAACTGAAAGCTTGGAGGCCAGAACTTTTTTTTTTTAAATATTTTATTTATTTATTAGCATGCTGGTGCCCTGGCCAGAACTTTATTTGTAAAATGCAGTTGGGATTATTTTTCACTGAAGTCATTATGTTCTGACTTCTTATCTTGAAAAATCTTACTCTTTCTTGCCTACTTAGATTACTACATGAGATTTTTCTGAGGCTTATCCTCATTAGTAAGGCAGTTTGCTCGCTAAAAGAGCTTTCTGACTCTTACCAACTGGAAGATTTTATTATGTGGTTCTTCTAGGTAATTTATAAAGATAATTAATAAACTTTAAACACTGGCTCTCAGGGATTACTGCATTTTTTTGAGATCTTTTTGTCCCTACCCTTTATTTCTAATCTCTGAGCTTGTTCTCTGTGTGTGCTGCATTCCCCTCCTCTGACTTCTGAAGGAGTTCAGATCAAGCCTCCCTAAAATGTGCCACTTTGGCATGTGGATTACTTTGAGCTGAATTCAGTTAAGGCCAAAAGAGTTGGGAAGAGCTTTTACCTCCCCCTTAGCTACCTAAAAGAATTTATATAGAGGGCTTGTTCCAGGAAGAGAACGATCACCAGAGATAATTACAAAGAATATGGTCTAGCTGTGGTAAGCTGGGGGGAGGGCCTGGAGATCAAGTTCCTTTTCTGTGTCCTTCTGTCTCTGCATGGCATGGAAAATATTTGTTTACCAAATATGAGCTCTTCCCATCCTTCTGTAAATTGTCTTTCTCCCCTTCAAAGTCTCAGACCCCAACCCCCTTCTCCTTAGCTCAGGATGGTATATAAACCTCAATTGCCCAACTGTGTGTGAGTCACATATTTTATGGGGCTCCTGAATGTAGGTAATGAATTTTGTTTTTCTCCTGTTAATCTGTCTTATGTCAATTTAATTACCAGACCAGCCGAAAGAACCTAGAAGGGTAGAGGAAAGATTTCTGCTTCCCCCCAGTGTCATTCATATTTTTATTTCTTCAATTTTTATGGTACAACCTTACTAGAATTATTTTTTGTGAGTCTTCCTCTTCTTTCAGTGACTGCTCCTTCTCAATCTTTTTCCCCTTTTCCCCTGAATGTCAGTGTGCCCTAGGGACTATGTGAATTCTTTCCTCCATGTCTCACCCACATGATCTCCCCTCAGGGCCCACTTCTGCATGCTTGCCAGGCCTTGCTCAAATGTCCCCTCTGTATCACCCTTTCTGTAGTAGCACCTGGTTCTCAGAGCTCCCCTCTGAGCTTTAGCTTCGTACAATCAGCTGCCTACTGGGTGTCCCACAGGTAGATCTGGTTAAAATATCTGAAAAACTCCTCTTTCTACTCCCTAGAAATCTATGCCTCCCCTCACGTTCCCTGTCCTGGTGAATGGCATCACCATCACCCTTTATGTAGCTAACATTTATCCAGCATTTCCTACATGCCAGGCATTGTTCTATGGACTTTTATGTAACTCTGACAAAATCCTTTGAGATAGATTCTATTGTTATTCCCATTATAGGAATGTGGAAACTGAAGCACAAGGTGCTTAAGTAGCTTCCCCAAGGTCGCAGAACTGTTAAAGCGGTGGAGACGGAATCCCAGAGTATGTAGTCTTCATCATTGTGCTCTGCTGCCTTTTTCTCTCAGTAGCCCAGCCATCTAGGATTACCCTTTACTTCACCCTCTTTCCCTCTGCATGTCTGCACAGTCCTCTTGAGCCTACCTACTAACTCTCTCTCAAAAGCACACTCCACTTCTCTGTTTCCTATTGTAAGTATTCTGGCCCTGGTCTCCATCATCTCTCACCCCTGCGATTATAACCCATGTCCTCTTTTCCATCCATTTCTTTATATTATTACCAGTGTATTATTCTTCCTTGTAGCATATCTGACTATGACACTTGCACGCTCACCAGCCTGTCCCCCCCATCATCAGTTCTAGTGTTGGGTGAGTCCTCTATTATTCCACTCCACTGTTGAGTAAGCCCCACCAGTTCTAAGGAAAAGGTGTTTCAGGCATTTGAAGGATCTCACCATAAGGCAGAGAGCTTGAAAGGTGCAGGTAATGTCTGGGTGGTATCTGGCATATTGAAAGAGAATAAAAGATAAATGATATCTCTGTTTTTGCCTCTCTTGGTCCTTAATTTCTATTTATAGCAATAAAAGAACAACAACAACAACAACAACAACAAACAACAAAAAAACCTCAGAGACTTGTCTGGCACAGAAAGGGTTGGCATGTGTAATTTTGGCAGTTCCCAGGAGAAGCACCGTCCCCACTCCCACTCCAATTCTGTGCTCTGGCATAGTAGACTGTTTGCATTCCCTACAGTGTGTCATGTCCCCCTTCTTCCTCTGGGCCTTTGCTCTTCCCTTCACCTGGAATACTCCTCCCTCATTGCCTCATTTGTCTGGCTAACACTATCGTTTCCATTTTCAGGTCTCAACTTAAATTTCAGATCAACCTGGAAAGCCACCTCTGATCCCAATTATCTTTCAGCAATTTGGGTTAAATGCTTTTTCTTATCTCTTCTTGTAGCATACCTATTCTTTCCCTACCTGTTCCCAAAGATGAGGATCATCTTTGATGATGAGTCATCAAACTGTGTTTTGATTGTTCAGTTGCTTCTCTCAGCCTGTAAGACACATGATTTATTTCTGTGTTTCCACTGCCCAGTATAGTTCTTCAGTAGATCTTGATTGTGTGGAAGAGTAAACAAGTATTTAAGTGAGCTGATTGATTTCTGCCAAATCCACCTGCATCTTACCTTTTTAAAAACAACTCTTGAAGTTGATGTATCCGTTAGGGTTGGGTTCACCCATAAGTAACTACCAGAATCAATGTCTCAAACAAATTAGGGGATTATTTTTCTTTCCACATAAAATAAGTCTAGCACTAGGCTATCCAGGCTTAGTAGAATAGTTTCTTGATTATTGGGGACCCAGGTCTGTCTGTCTTTCTGCTTCACTCTCTTGGGTATGATCCTTGTCCTTGTGTTCTCATCTGGTATCAGAAATCTAGCTATCTGTAGGTCTTCATTCTAGGAAAGAAGAGAAAGGTCAAAATGAAAGAGGGAGCTTGCCAGCAATCTGCCTCTTGCTCCCACCCCTTTTAGGGGCTTTCCTGAAAGGCTTTCAGTGGATTTACCCTCATACTCATTGGTCAGATTGTATCACCGTATTACCTCTGGCTGCAAGGGAAGCTGGGAGATACGTAGAGTTTTTGCCTTAGATATTGGCTGCTACTATGAAACTGGGAATTTTTTTTTTAAAGATTTTATTTATTTATTTGACAGACGGAGATCAAAAGTAGGCACAGAAGCAGGCAGAGAGAGAGGAGGAAGCAGGCTCCCCGCTGAGCAGAGAGCCCAATGCAGGACTCAATCCCAGGACCCTGGGATCATGACCTGAGCTGAAGGCAGAGGCCCCAACCCACTGAGCCACCCAGGTGCCCCAAAACTGGGAATTTTTTAATAAGAAAGGGGAGAAGGGGCATCTGGGTGGCTCAGTTGGTTAAGCATTGGACTCTTGATTTCAACTTAGGTCATGATCTCAGGGTTGTGAGAATGAGCCCAAGGTGGTGCTTCTCACTCAGTGCAGTGTCTGCTTGTCCCTCTTCCTCCTCCTCTATCCATCCCCTTCTGCCCCTCCCCTGCATGTGTTCTCTCTCTCCCTCACTCTCAAATAAATAAAATCTTTAAAAAAATAAGGAAGGAGAGAATTAGCAATCTTTTGAGATATTTTGTGAGATTTAATTGCAGGTATATAAAACATCTAAACTATTATTCTTTTCTGGGTATTTGCACTTATTGATTTGAGAGTATACCTTCTTAAAATCTCATTGAGATGTGTCCCAATCTTCTGGCGGGAGAAGAACATTTAAGCAAAAGATTTGACAAGAGAGATTAAGAAGGGGGGAATTTGGCTTTAATTTCCTTCTCTTTATTTTTCTATAAATCTAAAATCTAAATTCTATACATTGGATAATTTTGATAATTATGTAGGAAAATTCTCAGGATATAATATTGAAGAAAAAGAGCAAGAATCAAGATTTGATCCCAAGTCATTAAATTCTTTTATAAAAAATTCCAGTTTTAACAGTTCTTCATTCCACTCTAAGGGTGAGCCGTATATATTTAATCCTTTCTATTACTGAATGCAACTTGTTTTAACTTTCCACTATTAGAAATATTCCTTGACAAAAGGCTTAGGACATTTGTAATAATTCTAGTTAGATTCCTGGTAGATTTATAGAAGAATGGACAGGAGAGATTAAAGATATAGCGCCTTTATTTATTGATATGTGTTGCCAATTCTTTTGCCAAACGTGTACATACACGCTTATGCTTCAGATTTTGTGAAATTTATGAAATTATTAGAAAGTATAAGAAAAAAACTAGAAAGAAAGATATTAAAACCTTTTTTTTTTTAGCGTATGTGATGCTGAAGCAAGCACATAAAACCCTTTTTTAAAAAAAATTTATTTATTTATTTGAGAGAGAGAGAGAGAGAACATGAGCAATGGGGAGAGGGAGAAGCAGGCTCCCCACCCAGCCAGGAGTCCAATGTGGGGCTCCATTCCAAGACCCTGAGGTCCTGACCTAAGCCAAAGGCAGACACTTAACCAACTGAGCCATCTAGGCACCCAGATATTAAAGCTTTAAAAATAGTTCATCTCTTGTGCTTTGAGTGATTTTTACTATCTTTATGTTTTCTATACTTTCTTTGCAATGACTATATATTGTTTTTATGATTTAAAAAGGAATTCAGATGACTATGCCTTCTATTTTGATGATCAACTGCTGCTTTGCTCTTTAGGGTCTCAGCTTCAAAGGTGAAGTTGTATATTGATGTTTTAATCAAAGAAGAGTAAACGATGGCAGATGTATCCTGTAGACTTTGTAGTTTACATATTAGACATGTCTTACTAAGTTTGTTTAGAGATCCTTTCTCTATTTCTCCTAATAATTTAGACCTCCCCTATAGTAAATTGAAATAACAGAAGTTGCTGAGTCTTTTTATTTTCCCCAGTGGCATTTGTTGTAGCTGTTAAAAACAAAAGCACCACAAAACTTAAATTCTCACATTGGGTAGTGGGATTAGAGAATTACCTGTGTGTAGTCCTAGGGTCTTTTTGAAGGAAATTCTTTTTTTAAAAATTTTTTTATTTTTAAAGATTTTATTTCTTTATTTGACAGACAGAGATCACAAGTAGGCTGAGAGAGAGAGAGAGAGGAGGGGGGGGGGAAGCAGGCTCCCCACTGAGTAGAGAGCCCGATGCGGGGCTCAATCCCGGGATCCTGGGATCTGACCTGAGCTGAAGGCAGAGGCTTTAATCCACTGAGACACCCAGGCGCCCCCCGCCTGGTCTTTTTGAACTTGTCATCATTTCCAGGGCAAATCTATTAATATACGAGTATATATTTGTTTCTACAGGCAGAAAGTGAGAGGATTATGGAGCATATGTGTTTATATAAGTGACCCTTAAGTAAGATAAGGTGTCCCAGTGACCTCTGTAGCCAGGAATAGATTAATTTTAGAGGTGCATTCCAGAATGTTAGATAAAGAGAGGGTGTGTGAAAAACATGTTAAATATAAACCAAAGTAGTGTCAGTTTAAAAGCAATGAAAACAAACCTCTAAAACAACACTATATAGTCAGGGCTTTTGGGACTGAGGGAAGGGAACATGAGGTTTAGATTATGTTTGGCGGGGAAAGGGCAGACTTGTGGGAATGTTTTTTGGGTAGTTTTCTACAGGCTGTTGAGAATAAACATACTTTTCTAATGTAAAAATATTCCGTGGACTGCTGTAAGATTTTGCCCCTAGTTCTGTTTTCTGTCGATTGAGAAAATAATATTGATAGAATGTTATGAAGGCTCTAGTCATACTTTTAAGAAAATTGGTATTTTATTAAATATAATACTGTGTACTGTCTATATGTATTTGAAAAAGTGGTAAAGCAGAGTTTGGCAAACAATGGCCCATGGACCAAATCTGGCCTACTGCCTGGTTTTTTGTTTTTAAGATAATCTACCTGTTGAAAATAGTTTATGCATTTTTAAATGGTTGAAAAAAAAAGGGGGGTGCCTAGGTGGCTCAGTTGGTTAAGCATCCAACTCTTGATCTCAGCTCAGGTCATGATCTCAGGGTTGTGAGATGCAGCCTGCATCGAGCTCTACAGTGGGTGTGGAGTCTGCTTAAGGTTCCCTTTCTCCCTCTGTGTGTGCCCCCCACCCCACCCCACTCATGTGTACTCTTTTTCTCTAAAAAAACAGAAACAAAAACAAGAGTATGTATAGAGAGCATACAGTTGACCCATGAACAACGTAGGGAGTTGGGGACTGACCTCCCTGCTCAGTAGAAAATCCATGGGTAATTTTTGACTCTCTAAAACCTCAACTACTAACAACCTCCTGTTGACCGGAAGCCGTACTGATACCATAAACAGATGATTGGCATACATTTTGTATGTTCTAGGTGTTATATACTATATTCTTAAAGTAAATTAGAGAAAAGAAAATGTTATTAAAATCATAAGGAAAATGCAGTTACAGTACTGTATTTATTGGAAGAAAAAAATCCACATATAAGTTGACCCATGTCATTCAAACCTGTGTTGTTCAAGGATCAACTGTGTAGGTATCCTGCAGAGCCCCAAATATTTTAAGCTGCCAACCCTTGGTTTAAAGCAGTGGTTTTCAACCAGAGGCACGTTTGCCATCAGGGGACATTTGGCAGTGTCTCAAGACATTTTTGGTGGTCACAGCTGTGGGGGGTGTGGATGCTATTGGCAGTGAGTGGGTAGAGGCCAGAGATGTTGCTAAACATGCTATAGTGCACACACTGGCTCTTCTAGACAAAGAACTGACTGATCCAAAATGTGGACAAAGATACTCTCCTTGCCCAAACTTTAGTTAGGCTCCTCTAAGCCTTCTTGACCAGGTCTCAGCCTTGGCTGCCATCCTGTTTTTGGCCTGCCTAACTCACTTTTGGCAAGAATTCTGCTGAGTCAGTTTACTGAAAATTCCCCTGTTCTTCATATCTGATCACCCTTGATCCCTGATCAAATTCCATATCCCTGATATCTGATCACCCTGGCTTGTGTTCAGCAAGAATCCTGGTAGATCAGTTTAGTAAGAATTCCCCATCCTTGATCCCTTGTGTTAGTAATTTTCCATCTGCTGACCCCCTTGCTCTGCTTGTTGGTTGATAAGAGATTGTCGGTTGTCTTTTCTGTATTTGGAGTTGACCCTGATTTCTCTCCCCTCTTTCTATAGTCTAGACACCTATTGTAATAGTCTTGAGTAAAATCTTCCTGACTGGTTTTCTTCCTGACTGGTTTGTCAAGTGTCAGAATATTTTCACTTTAACAATATCTGTGGTTTTGAGGGTTGGAAACCCCTGGCTACGGTAATGTTTGGTTCAGGTATGAATCTAGAGATGGCCTCTGTGGAATGATTGCAGCAAGCCCCCTTTCCTCTGGGTTTCCCGTTTTCTAGGGAGGAGGGACCAGCCAACACAAACACACGTTTAGGGAACAGTTGCTTCAGGACTTGGACGAGTCCAGTTGTAAAGATGTTTTACTCCAACCGCGTTTCCAGGGTAGAGGAGGGCTGTTTGGAGAGGCATGGCTGTGCTATTTGGCCCTGGCTCTATTCCTTGGGTATCCTTAAGAATGAAGTAAGGTTGACTCCGTCTCGGGGGATTTCATTATTTACCTCTCTTTGTCTCCAGTATTTTTCTTCACACTGGAATCTTCCTTAAAGGAGAAAACCTTGCAATCTTCAACTCAAAGTAAAAGGCTAAAAGGCCAATGTAGGAACTCGTTAAAACAAGTTTAGGCCATTACAAAGCAATAAATAGAAGTGATTGCTATATCTTCCTGTTCTCATTTAGAAATGTGGATGAAGAGAACGGGAGTGTGCACAGGGTCTGAAGATGTGTTTCTGTATGTTGGGATAGAAGCTGAGAAGGTTAGTGAGAGAGAGGCAAGAGCAAGTGAAAGACAAAAGCTGTAACTCGATTTTTACTGTATATGTGTGTCCCCGTCTCCCTTTCCTTTGGCCTGCTTGTTCCCTAAGAACTGGAGCCCTGGCGTCTAGTTAGTCCCTGTGGCTTTGCTGCCTTCTCTGGGCAGAAACCCTAGATCCTGGGGTTTACCTACTGGTCTGAGCTTCTCTCTTTCCCACATGAGGCCAATCCCGCCCAGTACAAGTCCAGCCTGCTCAACTAAACCCTTGTAGCCGATGGTTCAGGTGATTCTAGATCTCTCTTTTTCTTTAACAACCTCATTTTCCTTGACTACATTATTGCTGACTGGGTTCTGATATATGACTTCATAAAATGAGCGTAGTTATAAAATAGCCACAGAGCCCTGATGCATGCCGATTAGACCCTCTCTCTGCATTTCTGCCCATTCTCCACCCGGACTCGAATTCCCTTGCACCCCCATTTTTTTCTGAAAATGTTTCATTTTGCTGACTGGGCAGTTACAGCACAGATGCTGCTCATGTTTACAGGTCTCCATCCATTGTCTGGGAGAACCTTCCCTGAGAGACTTTATGGATACGATCAGGACATGACTAGAGACTGTTTTAATGACGTGGAATTGCTAACCCCGAAGACGTCCAGAAGGACCCGGGGAAACCGACGTTTGTGCCGAGAGGGGAGGGGAGCGTGGCGAGATTGCTCTTTGGCAGCCTGCTGGACTTTGTGGCCACTCCGTAGTTTCTGGGCCCCAAGAGGACCATTTTAATATACTAGCAACTCTGTAAAAGAAGACAACAATCCATTAAGTAATGAGGCGGAACCTCCTCATTTACTATTTCTTATTAACAGACATAGAAAAATCTTTTTTTCGGGGCGCCTGGGTGGCTCAGTGGGTTAAGCCGCTGCCTTCGGCTCGGGTCATGATCCCAGGTCCTAGGTTCGAGCCCCACATCGGGCTTTCTGCTCAGCGGGGAGCCTGCTTCCTCCTCTCTCTCTGCCTGCCTCTCTGCTTACTTGTGATTTCTCTCTGTCAAATAAATAAATAAAAAATCTTTAAAAAAAAAAAAAAAAGAAAAATCTTTTTTTCCCCTGGACTAGATTGAGATCAACTGTTCTCTTCAAATAAAATCTGTCCATTAAAAAAAATCAACCCTGCCAATCTGTCCTGAGAAATACTGTGTAATCTAAGCTGCAGAATACCGACTTTGGAGACCGCCTGCCTGGGTTCGAACCCTGGCTCTGCTTCTTGTCCCCTGGGGCAAGTTATTTCACCCCTCTCTGCCTCAGTTTCCTCAGCCTTGAGACAGGGAGAATAATAGTATGCGTACTCTGTAGTGCTATTGTAAGAGTCATTCAGACACATCTCCTTTAATTGTGCTTCGTTTAGTTGCTTTCACGGATAACTGTGTTATTTCCAAATCGTTTGCGGCAACCCTGCCATCAAGCTAGTCTTTCAGCCTCCAGTTGCCAATGGCATCTGCTCACTTCATGTCTCTGTCACCCATTTCAGTAATTCTTACAGTATGTCAAATTCTTATATTTATATTTATTTTTTATATTTATATATTATTTACAATTATATTATTATTTATATATATTTATAGTATGTTATTTATATTTATATATTATATTTATTATATTTATATTTGTTATTTATTTATTATATATTATTATTTATTATTTATTATATTTATATTTGTTAATGATCTGGGATCATTGATTATGACTCACTGAAAGCTCAGATGATGTTTAGCATTTTTTAGCAAGAAAGTATTTTTAAATTAAGATAGGTATATCGATTCCTTTGGCTGTAGCACACTTACTAGACTAAAATATAGTGTAAGCATAACTTTTATATGCACTGGGAAACCAAAAAGTTCATTTGACTCGCTTTATTGCGACATTAATGCAGTGGTTTGGAACCAGACCCGTGATATTTCTGAGGTATGCCTTTATTAGTTTATATGTAAGGCACTTAAAACAGTGCAGGCCACATTGGAAGTGCTATTGAAACTTCGCTATTATTAGTAGTACTTATTGTGGTCTTGGAGTTAATGACCTAATCCAGTCAAATATATTTTTAGGACTTCAAAGGCATGTGTTCAGAAATTTCCAGAAAGAAAAGTCTAAGCATTCCTTTTTTTTTTTTTTAAAAGATTATTTATTTATTTATTTGACAGATAGAGATCACAAGTAGGCAGAGAGGCAGGCAGAGAGAGAAAGGAGGAAGCAGGCTCCCCGCTGAGCAGAGAGCCCCATGTGGGGCTCGATCCCAGGACACTGAGACCATGACCTGAGCTGAAGGCAGAGGCCTTAACCCACTGAGCCACCCAGGCGCCCCAAGTCTAAGCATTCTTTGCAATACCTTAAATCAGAGAAACCTGAATGAAACAGTGGGCAGTGTTAAAGTTGTATATTTTTCGAATCAGTAACTCCCCATAGACATAGTAGTGTATAGCCTTTATGTCTGAGGTGTCTTTAGCTGACCCAAGTTGCTGAGATACTGGAAAGTACTACTGCTGCCCGCTGGGTAGCTATGACAGATGTTGGTTAAAGTGGCAATTGGCTAAATAAGAATCACTGTGCAAATATTGATTTTCTGAAGAGCATAGGAATGAAGATTCGCATGGAGTTTAGTTTGGGAGGGGATGGCAAAATACATGGAATTTGAATTTGGGTGATATTAGCAATAATAAAGGCAGTAAAAACACCCAGATTTTGGGCATTGACAGACTATACTGGCCATTTACGGAGGGGGCAATTTTTCCTTCGTTTTGTTCAGGAGATAGGAGTTCAGAAGATTATAGACATTTTTTTGTAAGTATAGTTATTTTGTTTAGATGTACAGAAACATTTGCAAATGAGATTTGCTTTCCTAAAACACCAAAGGAAGTTCCTGAGTTTTATCTTCATATTTGATGGCACTAGCTTAACATTTTTTAGTGTGTGTTTACAAACAAGTACACCTGTGTTAATACGTGTTGTACACAGATATAAAAGGATGTAATTATGGTAGAGAAAACAAATTTAGGAAAGAGTTATAGATTTTTTTTTTCAAATGAAAGTATATCTTCTTTCTCTGAGAATGGTTTTCTTTAGGCATACGAGAAAATCTGAGCAGCATTCTGCTAGTTGATTTGTTTTTTTTAAGAGGATGAAACAGATGCTCCATTGATCCCCGATGTGGTTATTTATGTGGCTGGTTTTCTACACGAAGGGAGAAGAGTTTGATTAATTACCATTAAATGTGACATGTCCCGTGGGTAATGAATTTCTTTTGTGTGTATCTGTTTTCTCCCTTTTTCGAATAAATGGGTGGCTGGCTATGTAATAGGTTCCAGTAAAGCAGTCTGCCTGAACCCTTAGTGGAAAATAAATGCAGCTTCTGCAAAAGCATAGGATGGCAGTGTTGTCAAGTACTTCTTTGGGGCCTGAGAGATGTGGTGCCTGCCACTTTCTGCAGGATTGGAATCTTGAAGTCATTTTTCTGGGAGTTTGTTAAGGGTGTGGAGGTGCCTGTGCATCCTTGAAGGGCCTCCTTAGGCTTGGAGCTGCACTCTGTTGCCAGGAGTGACAGTGTGAATTTGACACCCAGCCAAGAGCAAACCTAAGGCTCTGATTCTGGTAACTCCCACTGTTGACTCTTCCCATTTGGGTTGTCACTGTGGCAGTTCATTAAATGAGTGCTCTCTAATTTGGAGTAACAATATCGTTTGATGTGGGTTTGCACATTTTTTCCCCATTTGATTCAGTATCTACAGTCGAGAGGCAGGTGTTAATTATGATAAAGTAAGATTCGGTGACATTAAATAATTAAATAATGCCCACTGACATTAAATAGCATGTGACCAACCGAACCTTAATCCCAGGCCTTCTGAGTCCAGGGTTGTTGCTCATCCTTCTGTACCACATGCTTTTTTTTTTTTTTTTTTTTTTTAATTAGAGAGAGAGGGAGAGAGAGCAAGCACAGGCAGACAGAAAGGCAGGCAGAGGCAGATGGAGAAGCAGGCTCCCCGCCGAGCAAGGAGCCCGATGTGGGACTTGGTCCCAGGACGCTAGGATCATGACCTGAGCCGGAGGCACCTGCTTAACCAGCTGAGCCACCCAGGCGTCCCACCACATGCTTTTTTATACACTGTTGAATTGGATTTGCTAACATTTTGTTGAGGATTTTTGTATTTATGTCCCTTAGGGATATTGGTCTGCAGTTTTCCTTTCTAGTGATATCTTTAATACTGGGGTAATGCTGACCTCATAGAATGAGTTAGGAAGTATTCGCTCAATTTTTTTTAAGGTTTTATTTATTTATTTGACAGAGAGGAAAGATGGCGAAAGATAGAACACAAGCAGGGGGAGTGGGAGAGGGAGAAGGAGAAGCAGGCTTCCTGCTGAGCAGGGAGCCTGATGCGGGGATCCATCATAGGACCCTGGGTCATGACCTGAGCAGAATTCAGATGCTTAACCCACTGAGCCACCCAGCTGCCTTAAGAAAAACAAATTATATCCATGTAGACAGAAGGAAAAATAATAAAAATTAAAGCACAAATCAATGAAATTGAAAAGAGAAAATCAACAGAGAAAATTATTGAAATCAAAAGCTGGTTCCTTATTGACATCTCAAAAACTGTGAAACTCTTAGCCAGATTAAGAAAAATAGAAAGAAGACTCAGATTATTAATATTAGAAATGAGAGAGGGGTCATCACTACTGATCCCATGGACATTAAGGATAATAAAGGAATACTGTGAACTAGGCACACAGATTTGATAACCTGGATGAAATGGACCAAGATCTTGAAAAACACAATAACCAAAACTCATGCAAAGAGAAATAGATCGTCTGAATAGGTCTATATCCATTAAAGAAATTGAGTCAACAATCCTCTCAGTGGGGTGTCTGGTTCTCCCTCTCCCTCTGCTCCTTCCCCTTGCTCATGCTCTCTCTCTCTCTCCCTCAAATAAATAATTAAATATATATATATATTTTTTGGTTAAAGATTTTATTTATTCATTTGACAAATACAGATCACAAGTAGGCAGAGAGGCAGGCAGAGAGAGAGAGAGGAGGAAGCAGCCTCCCCGCTGAGCAGAGAGCCCTACGTGGGGCTCGATCCCAGGACCCCGGAATCATGACCCAAGTCAAAGGCAGAGTCTTCAACCCACTGAGCCACCCAGGTGCCCCTAAATAAGAAATCTTAAAAAAAAATTAATTTGCTTTTCTTTTTCTGTATTTTTTTTTTTTTTTTTTTTTTAATGGTAGAGGTATATATTACTGATTTTAGATCTTTCTTTTTTTTTTCTAATATACCCATTCGATGCTATAAATTTTTCTCTAAGCACTGCTTTTGGTGTATCTCACAGATTTTGAAAAGTTAGATTTTATTTTTATTTAGTTTATTTTAAAAATTTCTCTTGATATTTTTTCTTTGACTCATGTGTTACTTAGAAGTGTTGTTTAATCTCATCATGTTCTTTTTTGTTCTTCAGCAGTATTGTACATCTCCTAAGATACATCTAGAGATGATTGTGGCCATTGATTCAAAACTTGTACACATTGACCTTCTAATGGTGATGGAGGAGGTGGAAAGGGAGAAAGGAAGGAAATAATAACCATTGAGTTATTCTTTCATTGTCTGATTAACTTTGCTTATTTTCAAAATGGATTTTAAGCTGACAGTAAAACGCAATACATACAATTGAGCTATTAAAAGATAAAAGTATATGATAAAATGGAGAAATCAGTTAGTTATACCAGAGACTAGTCCTCTCAAGTATTAGTAATTTCCCCTGGTCTAAAAAAGGAACTAGACAGTAGATAACTTCAGATTAAGGTTTCTGATAAATGCTGTAATTTCAAATCATTGATTGAAAAATGAGATGATATCTTATAAGGAAAATTAAAGAATCTATCTTAAATATTATTTCCCAAATGGTGGGTCTGCACAGAAGAGGACTGCAGCTTTATCTGTAGATAGGTTGCTTCCTTCTTTCCTCCTTCCCTCTCTCTCTCTCTCTCTTCCTCCCTCCCACCCTTCCTCCTTCTTTCCTTCCTCCCTCCTTCCCTCCCTCCCTCCCCAACTTCCTTCCTTCTTTAGATAGAAAGAGAATCTTAAGCAGTCTTCATGCCCAGTGGAGCCTGATGTGGGGCTCAATTTCATGACCCTGAGATTGTAACTGGAGCCAAAATCAAGAGTCAGATGCTCAATTGACTGAGCCACCCAGGTGCCCAGGTTGCTTACTTTACATACAGAGTTGACACTCATTTTCCTATTTATATTCCATTTTGTCCTAAAAGAAAGACTGAGTGCTTAATAGAAACAAAGGATAAAAAAAGAAAGATAGTAAAGGTGAAAATAATTGACCACTATAACTTGAAGCCCACAGAAATGCATCAACAAGGTCTGCTCCTGTTATTGAATATGGACCATGAATTTGCATCTGAGCTTCATAGGTACCGCTGGCTCAACTTAAGGGGAGCCACAGGCTGAAACATTACATTGATTTAAGAGCAAGTGTCCTGAAGGGGCTGAGCCTCTCAGAGGCTGAAGTTGGGTCTCGGTTCATGGTGTTTGCAGACCTGAGCTACAGGAGTTTTAGAACCTTTCTACAGTCTTCTGCCTGAAGTTTGACTTAGTGTTGTTTACTTTTTCTGATTTCTCGTTTCTTCTCTTGGTTCAAATACTGAAGATCTAAAGACTCACTTGCCTGCTCTGGAGATTTGTGAGAAGGTGGTATGAGTGGAGCAGCTTCCTCTGAATACGTCTAGTGTAATCATTTCAAGTCACAGTGTCTATAAAGTTTAAAAGCAGACTGTTTATCCAGGATAAATAGTTCCTTTTGGGGAATGGAGGCCCGAGTGAAATTACTCCTGTGGGTTCCTGGGAAGAGGCCACTGTGTGACAGGGAAGACTGCATTCTGTGAACAACATTTTTACAATGGCTACATGATTTTCGTACAGCTGATACTTTGAGTGTTAGTTCAGGCCAAATACATAATGCCAGAGTACATTTTATAGAAGGGATTCATTCAGGAGATTAAAGCAGTGAAGTTGAAGTACGAAACTCTGATGCTTATGGTTGATTTAGAGACATAATTGAAGCTACAGTTAGAAGCCTTTTTTCTCCTTCTTTAAATTGAGGTGGAATTCACACAACATATAGTTTATAATTTCAAGACATAAAATTCAGTGGCCTTTAGACTATTCAGTGTTGTGTGACCACTACATCTCTGGAGTTTAAGAGTTTCCATCACCCCAGAAGAACATGTCGTAGGCTTTGTGTAATCAGTTGCCATTCCCTCTTCTTTCCATGCCCTGGCCACCACAAATCTGTTTTCTGCATTTGTGGATCTGCCTGTTCTGGATATTTTGTATAGAACAAAATATGTTCCTAGATAATTTGGGGTGTTTTTCCCTTTTAGCTATTGTGAATCGTACTGCTATAAGCTTTTGTGAACAAGTATTTGAGTACCTGTTTTTAAAATTCTTTTGGATATGTACCTAAGAGTGCAATTGTTGGGTTATATGGTAATTCTGTTTAACTCTTTGAGGAACCACAAATCTTTTTTCACATTTTCCAGTGGAATATATGAGGGTTTCTATTTCTCCACATCCTCAACAACACTTGGTTTTTGTTTTTAGTTTAAATATTTTTCTTATAACCATCCTGGTGAGAGTGGGGTGGCATCTCAATGTGATTCCCCTATGTTTTTTCTTGATAACCAATGATGTCGGACATTTTTTTCATATGCTCATTGGCCAGTTATATATCGCCTTTGAAGAAATGTCTATTCAGGGTCTCTTACCCATTTTTGAATTGGGTTGTTTGTTTTTTTGTTGTCAAGTTTTAAGAGTCCTTTATAGTTTTTGAATATGAAACCCTTATTCAGTTCTCAACTGGATGTCCTGTTCTCAAAAAAAATTACAAAACATGCAAAGAAACAGAAAAGTATGACCTATTCACAGGAAGAAAAAAATGAACAGAAACCACCTACAAGGAAAAGGAGTGGAAGGAACCATAGATAAATATAACTAAAGGAAATGAGGAGAGTGATGGATGACCAAGTAGGGAACATCAGCACGGGGATAGATAAAAAGGAATGAAATAGATATTCTGGAGCTGAAAGTTACAATAGCTGGAATAAAAAAAAAAATCGCGGGTGCCTGGGTGGCTCAGTTGGTTAAGCGACTGCCTTCAGCTCAGGTCATGATCCCGGAGTCCCGGGATCGAGTCCCGCATCAGGCTCCCAGCTCCACGGGGTGTCTGCTTCTCCCTCTGACCTTCTCCTCGCTCATGCTCTCTCTCACTGTCTCTCTCTTCTCTCAAATAAATAAATAAAATGTTTAAAAAAAAATTGCTACAAGCATTTAGCAGGAGATTTGAATAGAAGAAAGAATCAGCAAATGTGAATATAGGGCTCTAGTTTGAGGAGCAGAAAGCAAAAAGAGTGAAGAAGAATGAGCAGTGCCTAAGGGACCTATAGAACAGCATCAAGCTTAGCAATGTGTTATTGGGAATCGTAAAGGAAGAGAGAAAGAAAAGAGCAGAAAGATTATCTGAAGAAAAATTGTCTGAAAACTTTCCAAATTTTGTGAAAGATGTGATTGTACACCTTCAGGAAGCTCAAAAAACTCTAAGTAGGATAGATTCAAAGAGATCCACATCTAACACATGATAATCGAGCTGTTGGAAGCTGAAGACAAAGAGAGAACTTGGAGGGAACTTGGTACATGCCAAGAGAAGTTGACTTGTCATGTACAAGGAGTCCTCAGTAAGATGAACAGCCAGTTTCTCATCAAGACCACAGAGGCCAGAAGGTGTCAGAAGGTGCATTTTAAGTGCTGAAAGAAAAAAAAAAAGTGTAATCCAATAGTTCTATATTTGGCAAAACTATCCTTCAAAAATGAGGGTGAAATGAAGGGGTTCTCAGGTAAACAAAAGCTAAGGGAGGTCATTGCTGGTAGACCTCCCCTGCAAAGAATGCTAAAAGAAGTCTTTCAGGCTGAAACAAAAGGACACTAGATAGTAACATGAAGTCATATGTAGAAATAAAGATCATCGGTAAAGGTAACTGTAGGTAAATATAAAACTAGTATTATTATAATTTTAGTTTGGAGTCTCTTTGTTTTTCCTGTAAGATTTAAAAGACAAATGTCTAAAACAATAATTATAAACCTATGTTAACTGGTGCACAATGTATTAAAAAATGTAATTAAAAAATTCTTTAATTTTTTTATAAACATATAATGTATTATTAGCCTCAGGGATACAGGTCTGTGAATCGCCAGGTTTACACACTTCACCACTCACCATAGCACATACCCTCCCCAATGTCCATAACCCCACCACCCTCTCTTGAGCCCCCTCCCCCCGGCAACCCTTAGTTTGTTTTATGAGATTAAGAGTCTCTTATGGTTTGTCTCCCTCCCGATCCCATCTTGTTTCATTTATTCTTTTCCTACCCCCCAAACCCCCCACATTGCATCTCCACTTCCTCATATAAAAAATGTAATTTTTGACAATAACAACATAAAGTGGGAGTACAAAGCTGGTTAGAAACAGGTACAATGCATTTATTGAAGCTAAGTTGGTATCAGTTCAAACAGGTTTGTTTTAAACTTAGGATATTAAATGTAATCCACAAGGTAACCACTAAGTAATCAATATAATATATCACATTAATAGAACAAAATGAAAAAAAGAACACATAACCATCTCAATAGATGTAAAAAGAACGTTTGACAATATTCAGTACTCTTTCATAACAAAAAGACTCAGAAGACTAGGAGAAGGGAACTTCCGTTTCATGACAAAAGGCATTTATGAAAAATCCCCAGCTAACAATCATACTCACTGGTGAAAGACTGAAGGCTTTCTCCCTGAGAGCAAGAACAGGACAAGGATGACGGCTTTCATCATCATTATTCAACATTTTACTGGAAGTCCTAATCAGAGCATTCAGGCTAGGAAGAAAAGTAAAAGGCATCTAATCGGAAAGGAAGAAGTAAACCATTTTCTATTTGCAGATGATGTAATTCTATATATAGAAAATCCCAAAGAATGCATATACACACATATACACAAACTACTTGAACTAACAAAAAATCCAGCAAAATTGCAGGGTACAAGATCAATACACAAAAAAATCAGTTGTGTTTCTACACCAGCAATGAACAATTCGAAAAGGAAGTTAAAACAAAGGACATAAAATATCTTGGAATAAATTTAACTAGGGAGGTTGAAGACTGATACACCGGAAATTATAAAATATTTGCTGAAATAAATTAAGAACTAAATAAATGGGAAGACTTCCATGTTTATTGACTGGAAGACTTAATATTGTTAAAATGACAGTATTCCCCAAAGTCTTCTACAGATTCAAAGTAATACCTATCAAAGCAGAAATGGGTTTTCCCCCATAGAAAAAGAAAAGCCAATCCTCAGATTCATATAAAATTTCAAAAGACCCTGATTAGTGAAGCAATCTTGAAAAAGAACAAAGTTTGAGGATTATACTTCCTGATATAAAGTTACTACAAAACCATAGTTATCAAAACTGTGGTACTAATAGAATAGAGTTAAAGATCCAGGAATAAATCCAAGCATCTATGGCCAGTTAATTTTCAGGGAAGTTCAAAAGACCATTGATTTAATGGAGACGAAGAAAGAATAGTCTCTTCAAATGGTGCTGAGACAATTGGAGAACCACATGCAAGCGAAGGAATATTGAGCTCGCTCAATCTACAACAATTAACTCAAAAGGAATAGGATTTAAATATAACAGTCACAACTATACACCTACTAGAAGAAGCCATAGGGGTCAATCTTCATGATCTTGAGCTTTGCAGCGGACTCTTAGATTTGACACCAAAAGCCTGAGCAACAAAAGAAACAAATAAATTGGGCTTCATACAAATTAAAAATTTTTGTTAATCAAAGGACACTATTGAGAAAGTAGAAAGACAACCCACAGAATGGGAGAAAATATTTGTAAGTCATATATTTGATAAGACACAAGTTCCCAAGTTTTCTTAATTGACCTTCGGTTCACTAGATTTCATGATTGATTCAGCTTCCATTTTCTCTGCAAAGCATCGTGACTGCTGTCCACAGCATCCGAACTAACAGGAGCAGCCACTGACTACTGAGATAGACCTGTGCACTTGTGCTTCCTCTAGTTGCGTTGTATGTTTACCATCAGCCAGCTGTATCTGTGTTTGTGCAAGTTTGACTTAATGTTGGATTCTGTAAAACAAATGTGAGAGCAGAGAGATATCTCTAAGAAAACAAATACTAATGCTTTGAAAAAACTTGATGAGAATAAGTTAAAAATTTTTTTTTTGAAGAAGTCAAACCATTGTAAACTATTGTGAAAAAATTGTAACAGTGCCATAAGGATTCTGCATGTCAGATTACTTGGCAAGTACCTTTATTAATTTACATGAAAGAAACCCAATTGGAAAGGTATAAATATGCATTATGGAGGTAGTTTATGGAAGAAACAAGGTATGTATAGCAATCTGCAGAGTCCTGTACACAAAGAAGACACCTTGTTCCTATGTGTAGAGACTGGTGAATAAACATATATTCATATGTTTAAATGAAGAGAAGATAATATTTATGTAATTTTTATGATTTTTACCAGCTAACCGACTCTGATAACTAACTGTCCAGTTTGATCATTCTAGGTAAAGAGAAGTTTTTGCTGTATCTCTTACTCCAAATATAGAGACTACATCTCTAAATCCATTTAACTGCAAGGAATTTTGTTATCCCTCATAACAGACATTTCTGTGATAGATTTCAGGGCTAGTTGACTTGGCAGCTCTACAGTGTTATCAGTGAGCTGTTGATCTTTTCCACCATCTTCTATGTGTTTGCCTTTGGGTTGCCCTCTTCTAGATTGCAAGGTGGTTGCAATATTATCCAAAAGTAGAAAGAGTTCCAGACATTCTTCTGTTTTCCTTAGAGGAGCAGGGAAGCCTACCCCCAGAAACTTCCATAGCGGACCCTCCCCGCCATGTCTCATTGGCCAGACGTGGGTCACCTGCCTACCCTTAAAACAACCCTAAAAGGAACATGAGAGAACGTTTTGACTGGCTTAGAGTTTACCTCATCACACTTTAACCCTGAGTGAGTAGTTAACTCTGAATTGGTGGAATCAGGGTGAATAGCCAAACGAAGTTAAATTCTGCCAACAACAACAACAACAACAACAACAACAGGTCAAAGTGGCAGTTGCAAAGGTAACTGCTTTTTTGTCACTAAGTAGTGACAGAGGGACAGCAAATCCTTCATGTTGTCTTTCCTGAGTGTTACTTCCCACAACCAAGCTTTTGATAAGAGCTGAGCCACAGGGAATTCAAGATCATTCTCTCTCTCTCTCTTTTTTTTTAAAAGATTTTATTTATTTATTTGACAGACAGAGATCACAAGTAGGCAGAGAGGCAGGCAGAGAGAGAGGAAGGGAAGCAGGCTCCCCGCTGAGCAGAGAGCCCGATGCGGGGCCCGATCCCCGGACCCTGGGATCATGACCCAAACCGAAGGCAGAGGCTTTAACCTACTGAGCCACCCAGGCACCCCTATTCTCTTTTTTAATGAGCCCCCAGAGTTGAGCTATTCAACATGATTGATCAGGAATATATTCATATCCTTCCAGCGGTCATCTGAGGGGTGGCAGGTTGCTATCTCTTTCAAAATGTATGAGAAGTCTGGGAATCAGACTTGAGTAGATGGCCACCTCATCTTCACATGGAAGAGGTCAGTAGTAAACTCTACCAGCAAATGATTATGGCTGCCCTGGATGCTTTTCTCTCATTGCCCTTTTGGTCATAAGAGCCCTTTCCATTTGGAGACTTCTTTCCCACTTTATATGATTTTGCTAAGGATAACAATCATGTTGATCCTTGTTTCCATCTCCTGCCTCCCATTGCCCATGACAAAAGTAAGCATGTGCTGAGGCTTGGCCAATTAGAGATCCCCATCTCCTACGTTGCCTGGTCTTCCAGGCTACAATGATAGTGTTCAGGGAAAGGCATCTGATCTAATCAGGCGAATGGGAATTCTCCCCAGGACTTTCGTGGTAAACGAGAACGTGGAGTTTATTTCCTGGGTCACATGGAAGGCACACGGAGAGTCAAGAGAAAGAAGCCATTAGGCAAGGAGACACAGAGATCAGCAGAGATTTGATAAGGTGTGTGGTGGGTGAGTTTCCTGACAGTACTGAGCCCTGACTCCTGTTTATCTTTGTTCTCAGTGCTATCCAAAATTTCTGTCTGCCTAGATAAGCTGCTATGTCTTCTGTTTTGTTTAAGCTGACTTGAGATGGGTTTCTGTCACGTGTAATTTCAAACGTCCTGATTAACAAACTGTTTGAGGAAGGATCTGAGGATAGAATCATGCTTTTTCTTAGAATGGTCACTCTAATACCTGGCTTAATGAACCCCTGGGGCGCCAGTGTTGCATAGTGAAGGGCACACTGATGTTAAATCTTCCAAAGCTGTATTACTGTCAATCATGACCATAGGGAAAATAGTCTCAACTTGGAAAAAGTTACTAGCCAATTATAAGTACTGTAGCTTGTTCCCATTAAATGTTTTAGAATAAGCAAGTTGCAGAGGTTTTCCCTAAGAGATGTTATTCCAGTTACGTGTGGGAAGATAGAACACATTTGGGGAAAAGCACCAGATTAGTTTTAGAATAGGTGACCTTGAGTTACTGTCGGTGAACTAATTTGGTATCAGGAGTTATCTGTCTTGGCTGTTCATAGTTTGTAAACACATAACCATATAAGCCGTGTGGAGAATACTCATTTTTAGTTTATAGCTGGGATCCATGCACACAGGGATGTTCCTATTGTCCTGAGTTCAAAACAAACGTGAGTGGAATTCCAATGAGTAAGGAGAGAGTTTGGGAACTGAACGTACTGGAAATCTGAGGACAAAGGATATGAGGTTAAGATCTGCCCAAAGACTGTCCACACTATGGAGAAATTCTGGTGCTGTCAAAATAAAACAGGTCTTTGGAACTCGGTGTGTCCTGATACACTTGGGAGGAAGCACCGAACTAAATGGAACCTGGAAGGAATAAGAATGTCGGAAGGATCTAGCATTTTTTCTGTCTGTAGGATTGCAACAGAGTTAGAACTGGTGCTTGTTTCCTCAAAGACGACAAGTAAGGGACAAGTATGGAGAAGCAAAGTGGGCACCCAGCCCAATTTCAGAACAAGAATATGAGGTTAATGTAGTAAAGCAAATGTTTCAGTGTGGCAGTTGATTAAACTCTTTAACTGTATTGAAAACGGGCTGACATTACTCCTGTAATGATGGCAAGAGACCGGGAAATGACCCAATTTCAGCACTGCCTGGTGTGTACCCAGTACAGTGTTTTTAGTCATCCTGGCATGCTGTGGATTGACAATAAGATTATATGTTGTTCAAGACCATTAATAATGGACAGAATAGCCCCAAACAAAAATCTTCTGAATAATTTGGGGTTTCTAAAAAGGCAAAGCAGTTCAGTAATCTCCTGAGCTCTGGACCATCTGCGGACCAATATCATTTATGTAGAGCTGGATGTTGAAAGAATTAGTAGTCAGACTTGAAAAAGCTTTCTTAATAAATTAGGACAGATTATGCTATACCCAAGAGACTGATAGCCTGCCAAGATTTGGTCAGTAACTTTTATTTAAAGGTGTTCTACCATATGGTTTTCTCAGAAAACTAAAGATCAGATTCTAGCACATTTGCCACTAATAAATCGTGTTCTTAAATGAGGCTAGGCATGGCCTGTATTTTGGGGATAGAATTCAAATGGAGTTATGGAAAATGGGGAAAGGAATTGACCTGGGAGGTGAGTATGTAGAGAGGGTGACTTTTTTGGACAGGATAGTTAATAAAATATTTACTATAACTACAGGGCTCTACAGAAGTCTTCTATGACCTTTACCGGGGGTGGGGCGGGGGGACGTATCTTAAAAGAGTGCTGAATTTCAGAACATAAGAATATGAGACCAGTTTATGGGAAGAGATTTAGAACTATGGCAATAATTTCTTAAATTTACTTACAAACCAACTTTGTCACCTGGGACAGAGGACAAAAATATAAAAGAGAAATCCAATATGACATTCTCTTAGCATTTAAGGCAAAGATGAGACTTAAATAATCTTCAACAATAAGTACATTTTTTTCAGCCGAGATTTCCTGTCCAAAGTAACACTGTTTAATTTGGTGACTTGTACCACTATTCATATGTTATGATAACTATTTCTAATTTTTAAAAAGAAGTCAATAAGGATTGAGAGAGAAACTGGAAAATAAGAGACAAGTTTTTAAAAAAGTTAAAACATGTTATGTATTTTTTTAGCTCAAATTCTCCATTTATTAATTTCTTCCAGTTAACATTTGCATTTATTAGTATTTGATACACTATTAGTATTAAAAAGTTATCTAATTTTTTTTATTTCCATATCATTATACCTTGTTAAATGGTGTGGCGGATGATCTGAGATTCATGTCCTATTTTGTGGGAAATGCTTTCTTGGACTATTAAATCAGTAAGGGGCATCTATGATCTTTTTTTTTTTTCTTTTTTATTGAATTATGATGGAGATATCTTCAGGTGTACACCATGGTGATTTAATGTTTTTATACAATACAAATGACCACCTCTATAACCTTGTTACCCTCTGTCATTATACACAGTTATTACAATGTTACTCTATTTCCTATGTATGTGTGTATGTGTATATACACACACCACACACACACACACACACACACACACACATGTCAATGGCTAGCATCAAAAAGACAAGAAATAAGCATTGGTGAGGATGTGGAGAAGAGGGAGCACTGGTGTGCTATTGGTGGAGTGTGAATTGGTGCAACCACTATGGAAAACAGTATGGAAGATCTATACATTGTTGGAAGTGGAGTATTTTTTTTTTAAGATTTTATTTATTTTATTAAAATAATAAATTTAAAATTTAAAATAATATATATTATGTATAATATATATTATATATTATATAAAATTTAAAATAATAAATTTATTATTTTATTTATTTTTAACATTTTATTTATTCATTTGTGTGTGTGAGAGAGAGATAGAGCACAAGCAGAGGGGGAGGGAGAAGCAGGCTCCCAGCTGAGCTGGGAGCCTGATGTGGGGTTCAATGTGGGGGCCTCCATGTAGGGCTTGATCCCAGGAATAGCAGTGATCATGACCTGAGCCGAAGGCAGTCACTTAACCACCTGAGCCCCTCAGGCAGCCCTGGAAGTGGAATATTAAAGTTCCTTACTATTACTGTGTTGCTGTCTACTTCTCCTTTTATTTCTGGTATTTACTTTATATATTTTGGTGCTCTGTGATGAGTGTATAAATAATTATAAGGTGCGACATTTACAAATGAGAAACAACCTCTTGGGAACTTAAGATCTAGGAAAGACCAAGGCAGGCATGGTAATTTAGGGAAGAAAGACTCGGGATCTGCCTTCCTGTGCCGTCTGGAAATGTTAAGTGTTAAGTGTACCGAGGTCTGACTGATGGCCAGCATTGTCTCCTTAGGTTGCTGGCTCTGGAATTGTTAGCCTTTTGCCTTGCGGTAGGATCTGGCTCATCTGTGGGTCCTTCATCAGAGCACAGGAACTAAGATTAAGTTAATGGCTTTGTGTGGCCCCAGGCTGGAGCTATAGGTCCAAGTATAGGAGGTGAGAAAGAACAAGCTGCTTTCAGCTTGCCGTATCAGTGAACAACAACACACCATTGATCCACTGTCATTGGTTGAACCAAAAATTCAGCTGTGTGCTTTCATAGAAAACCTCTCAGGATCATAGTCTGACTTACTACACAATGCTTAGAATTAGGAACTCAGCAAATTGGTAATTTGGAATTGGAGCCCACTGACTCTGGAACCAGGTAAGGCCAGTCTCTCAGGATTGTCTGGATACTGGCAGAGACAGAGCAGAGCCAATGGGCAGCTTAAACGTGAGAAAAGCCCTTTTCCCTACCAGTCAGATCATATGCTGTTCCCCTCCCAACCAACCTTCCCTAAAAACTTCCTATAACTTTAAAGAAACATTCCTCTTAAAACTTCTGCCCCAAGATAAATCCAGGAAACTTTAAAGCAATGATTTTTCCTCCAGTTGGATTTGGATGACAGGCCTCTCTGTGGCAGTATCAGACATTGTTTGGGAGGAATACAAATAGCCCCTAGAATGGAACAACACTTGTACAAATAAATACTTAATAAATCCTACTTGAGGAGAGTAAATGAGATGGGAAGCAAACTCCTTCAGCCATTGGCACCACTGGAAGCATTCATTAAGCTCTTTACCTTCATGGGGCACTGAGCCAGGTGATGGTACAAAATACATTGGCAGATGTGACTTCTGCCCTTGGAGACTGAGAGCACCATTTGTGGGCTTATTCTTGTGTGAAATTTACCTTGGTTGTCATTCTCAACTGACAAACAAGTAAATCGTGGTTGGGGAAAGGAATAATGGTGGCCAACAGCACACTAGCATTAAGGTAGACTGCATCCCAGGGCTCCTTTTTTGTTGACTCCACATTTCTTTTCCACTGAGCTGCTAAAAGTACTTTTAAAATAGTGTAATTGACACAGTTACTCTTTATGTTTTGTGCAGGTATAAATACATTTAAAGAGATCCACCCCCCCAACACACCCCCGGCTCTGGGTTTACATCTCTTTCTTGACAAGTTGTGATTTGGATTGGAAATGTCAGTTTGGTCAAGCACCAATTTCTCTCCGTCTCCCTCTCTCTCTCTTTTTTTTAATTGTCGGGAAGCAAAAACCTCTTGGGAGACCCAAATATTTTTCTTACAACTGAGAGTATTAAAACATTTCTGGTCTTGGGACAAGGTTGGGAACTCAGAGAGGTTTGGTCTCCTCTTCTGGATTTTTCCTTTTCTGTGCTCTTGCATACCTCTGGCTTCTTTAACTGATTCCTTCCACATGTTGCACGGGACCCGGCTTGTCAGCATTTAAAAAAAAAAAAAAATTTATTTATGCGGCGCCAGGGTGGCCCAGTCGGTTAAGCGTATGACTCTTGGTTTGGACTCAGGTCATGATCTCGTGGTCTTGGGATCAAGCCCTGTGTCAGGCTCTGTCCTCGGTATAGAGTCTGCTTCACATTCTTTCTCCTTCCCACTCGCCCTCTCTCTCTCAAATAAACCAAGTCTTTAAAAAAAAATAAAAAAATACTTATTTGAAATAATTTTAAATTTATAGAAAAGTTGCAAAAATAATATGGAGAGTCCCTCAGTCTCTTTGAGGATATGTGTGTGTGTGCACATACCCACACATTCATACGTGTATGTATATGTGTGTGTGTATATATATATATATATATATATATATATATATATATTTTCCTCCTTTTTTGGGGATAAATGCGTAGGAGTAGAATGGCTTGATCTTAGTGTAGATATATGTTTATCTTTATATGAAATTGCCAAACCTATTTCCAAAATGGTTGTACTGTTTTATATTCCCACCAGTAATATATATGAGTTCCTGTTGTTCCCCATCTTTATGTTTGTCCATCTATTTAAATTTTAGTCATTTTGGTTGGTGTATAAATGGTATAATGATGTTGAGCACTTCTTTTACGTGCTTATTGGCCAATTCCATATCTTCTTTTGTGAAGAGTCTTTTTATATGTTTTGTCCATTTAAAAAAATTGGGTTGTCTTTAAAGAGCTGTTGGAATTCTTTATATATTTGTATACCAGTCCTTTGTCAGATGGATGTTTTCCAGACCTTTACTCCCAGTCTGTGACTTAATCTATTCATTTTGTTAACTGTGTCTTCAGTGAGAATGTCTAAATTTGGACAAAGTCTTATTTATTATTTTCCCTATATTACTACATTCTGTGACCTGAGAAACCTTTGTCCACCTGGAAGTCATGATGATAGTCTATATTTTTCTCTAAAAACTATATGGTTTTAGCTTTTACATTTGTATCTGTATTACATTGCAAATTAGTTTGTGTGAGTCATGTGAGATGTAGGGGTCTAGTTGATATTTTTTCATATAGATACCCAGTTATCGCAGCATCATTTGTGGAAATGATTTTTTGTTACCTCTTGGATTGCTTTGGTACATTTGTTGAAAATCATGGCTGTAAATGTGGGACTTTCCTTCTGGGGCTCTCTATTCTGTTCCCTTGATCTACTTTGACCACTCTTGTCCTGTGCCATTATTAATAGTTATATATTTCATAGATGTCCATAATCACATGGAATCATTTTACTGTTGAAGGACCTTTAAAAGTTTATAATTTTTGCTGTTAAAAACAATACTGTGATGCATATTATTTATGCTGTTTAATTTTTGATTATTTACGTTGTAAGTGGTAGAAATAATTTATAAACAAAAATTCAGAGCAAATATGTACAAGTATAATGTCACTGTTTAACTTTACGTAGTATATTCTAATTTTTAGTTCTGTGACAAATGAGAGTGTCTGCTATTGGTAAAAAGGTAGAGCAAGGGGCGCCTTGGTGGCTCAGTGGGTTAAAACCTTTTCTGCCTTCCGCTCAGGTCATGATCCAGGGTCCTGGGAACAAGCCCTGCATTGGGCTCTCTGCTCAGCGGGGAGCCTGCTTCCTCCTCTCTCTCTCTCTCTCTCTCTCTCTCTCTCTCTCTGCCTGCCTCTCTGCCTACTTGTGATCTCTGTCAAATAAATAAATCAAATCTTTAAAAAAAAAAAAAAGTAGAGCAAATACTGTGACCAGCAGCCATGAAGTGCCTATCCGCTGGGAGAAGATTCTCCTTGTTTCTCAATGTCTTCAATGGATTGCTTCTATTGTATTGTCAACCAAAGGTATTAGAGAAGTATAAAGTCTAAAAACTTCAAAAGGTCTGAGAACTTTCTGTTCTCCATGGTCCCATAATACATCATAAACATGTATTTGCATGCATGTCAAGTGATTGAGAATGGGAAGCAGACTTTTGACCAATTGTCTAAAGGTAGTCACTCAATTATGAAAATAGGATAGCAGTCGTAACTCTCATCTTATATGCTGTCAGATGTGAGAGGTTATCTGTTGCAAGCTTTTTTATATGGCAATCAGCAAGGCATTTAGTTGTGTAAATGATCCCCGAGGTGGATGTTTTTATTTTATGTGGATATATAAATAAAATCCTACCACTGTGTGAAGTGTTTGTAAATGCTTAGCTTCTTTACTTGATAATTTATTCACTTCCAAGAGCAGTTTGTGGTGGATAGGCCACCCCAGACATCATTTTAAGTATTTGTGATGCTTTCCTTGGGGACGATAGATTTGAAAGGAAAAACAGTTATTTGGGGTGAATAGTTAATATATTTTTCATGTTCTCAGAACTTTGCTTTTTTCCCCATCTGGACAGTGAATTCATTGCACATCATGATCTTTTAAAAGGTTCTGATGTGTTTACAATAACAAAAATTAATATCTGTGATGGAAAGACTACTGTACTGGAAAACCGTGGTTCTCATAAATTATTAAATTATCTCTGCAGTCTAATCAAAGTTTGATAGCTGCAGCTTGTGGCAGCCTAGATTTGGACAAAGCAGAACAACAGTGGCCAATGCGTACAGCAGGACCGTAGGAACTCTGTAAGAATGGGTTCTTCGTGCTTTTATGTATGCCTTTTAATTTGTCAGTAGGTTGGAGATGTCAGCTATTTTTTTTTTTAATTTTATTTATTTATTTGTCAGAGAGAGAGTGAGCACAGGCAGACAGAGTGGCAGGCAGAGGCAGAGGCAGAGGGAGAAGCAGGCTCCCCACTGAGCAAGGAGCCCGATGCGGGACTCGATCCCAGGATGCCGGGATCATGACCCGAGCCGAAGGCAGCCGCCCAACCAACTGAGCCACCCAGGCGTCCCGATGTCAGCTATTTTTAATGAAACAGAAGCTCTTGTCTATGGGAAGCTTTCACTATCAAACTATGGTTGATTATAAAAAACTGGAATCTGGGACGCCTGGGTGGCTCAGTTGGTTAAGCAGCTGCCTTCGGCTCAGGTCATGATCCCAGCGTCCTGGGATCGAGTCCCACATCGGGCTCCTTGCTCGTCAGGGAGCCTGCTTCTCCCTCTGCCTGCCATTCTGTCTGCCTGTGCTCGCTCTCTCTCCCTCTCTCTCTCTGACAAATAAATAAATAAAAACAAATCTTAAAAAAAAAAAAAAAAAAACTGGAATCTTCCAGAACTACCCCCCTTTTTCTCTTTTTCTGAGGGGTGACAGGAAAGAATATAACACAGTGAGTCAAAAAGCCATTTACCCAGGTGCCTGGGTGGCTCAGTCAGTTAAGTGTCCACCTTTGGCTCAGGTCATGATCCCAGGGTCCTGGGATTGAGTCTTGCATGGCATCGGGCTCCCTGCTCAGCAGGGAGTCTACTTCTCCCTCTCTGCTGCTCCCCCTGCTTGTGCTTTCTTGCTCTGTCAAATAAGTAAAATCTTAAAAACAAACAAAAAAAAGCCATTTACCCTCCATTCTAGCCCCATGTTGATGGCAGCCTTCAGTGCTGATTCTGTTACCAGGTCATTGTGGACCCAAGGCATGGGGGGGCCATTGGAACCCAGCTGCCTTCTGAATTAAACTCACGAGATGGTTTGAGATAGAATTGTTGGTTTCAGTTGTATTGGTTTTGAAGTTTTGAGGTGTGTCCCGGAGTGAATTGCAGGAGTCCTGGACTGAATTCAATCTCTGATTATTCTTTTTTTTTTTTTTTAAGATTTTATTTATTTATTTGACAGAGAGAGATCACAAGCAGGCAGAGAGGCAGGCAGAGAGAGAGGAGGAAGCAGGCTCCTGCCGAGCAGAGAGCCCGATGCGGGGCTCAATCCCAGGACCCTGAGATCATGACCTGAGCCGAAGGCAGCGGCTTAACCCACTGAGCCACCCAGGCGCCCCCTCTGGTTATTCTTAATGAAAGAATCTCTCCCCTTTCTCACAGAACCAGATGGATGTCCTCAGTGGTTCTCTGCTCAGGAATCTGCCCTGGGAAGCCAGTGGAGATTGAACTAGGTTGAGTGAGAGGGCGGTCACAGCTGGCTGCACATTTCCTTCTGCATCCAATTTTCCAGTCCCCTGCCTAGTCTCCTAATGAGAAATAAGCCAGAAAATGGGACAGAACAAAACCAAAACCAAACCATAAAACAAGTTTAAGATGAATTTCATCCTTTGGCTCTCTAATCTTCTCATTGTATCAGCCTATGTTCAGTAACTTTCGATTACATGTATTTTATTTTTAAAATCGGTTTATGTGCCCTCCCCCTTTTTTAAAGTAAGAGCTGGGAGATGTGTTTGCTTGTATAATTCTAAAGTGCAAGCTTAAAATTAAGAACATTTTGGTTCTCCTTCCTTCCCTTTATGCTGCGATCTTTAACATCCCCACTGTGGTGTGTGTGTTTGGTTTGTGATCAGTTTAGCTGTCGGGTGTTTGTGGTTTTCTCAAGCTGACTCTTGCTGCTAATGAACATGATCATTTATACAGTGTCACTGTAGTAGAGGCATGTTAAATAATTGATTGGGCCATGGCAGGTAGAGAACGGCAAATGCAGTCCCTTTGTTGCTATGGAAATACATTTGGTTTAAGGAGACTGTCATTTGGACCACATGGGTCTGGTGTGTGCAACATAATTGCCTGTGGTTGAGGCAGTTGGAGGGGAAAATCAGCTTAAGAGGAGATGGCATTTTGAAGCAAATTAATATATATTTTGGAGACTTCTTGGACTTACCGTTGTGGAGTGACTTATTCTTTTTTATTAAAAGGCTCATTCTTAGCTAATGCATCAGCACAGAGAACGAGTCAAGTGACAGATTTGTTTACTTGCTAACATGGTGAGATCTGATCATTTATTGTGTAAAATGGTTATTGTGTGAGGTTTACGTTCTTCCCTCTGTTATCCCTAGGAGGGCTCCCTGTAAGTAAAATTGATGCCATATTTATTAACGATCCTGAAGGGAAAGGACAACATATTTTTTCTCTTTTGTTCTCCATTAAAAAGAAAAAAAAAAACAAAAAACACAAACTCTTAAGTCCTTAAAGGTAGGGGCTATATTTATGTATTCTTTCAACATATATTTCTTGTGCATTCAGCTCGGTGCTCTAAGGGTTTGGAAGTATAGTATGAGCAGAACAGTTGTGGTCCCTGCCCTCCGTGTTTAGATGCTAGTGGACCATGTCCACTTTTCTTTGGGTCCCCCTTTAGCACTATCCTTTGCCTCATAGAAACTGTTCTCAATAGGTATTTGATAAACTTTTGGAATAGTTCCTTCTTCTTCCTTCCCAGTTCAGTCTCTCAAGATGTATTAGTACAATTTGTCAATAAGCAACACAAAAGTAAATGAAGGCTTAAGCAACATAAGCACATATCTTTCTGCTGATCCGTGCCCTTCCTGTCTTCTGTGGCTTAACTCAAGTTCTGCCTCTGCCATAATGCCAGCCAGGCCAATAGCGGTCTCTTTCTGGATATTGTACTCAATGTGACATGTTTTGTCTTGTCTTCTTCTGTTATTACTTAATTTTTCTTTTTTTTAAACTTTTAAATTTTGTTTATTTATTAGTCAGAGAGAGAGAGAGCGCGCACAAAGCAGGGGGAGCAGCAGGCAGAGGGAGAGGAAGGCTCCCTGCTGAGCAAGGAGCCCAGTGTGGGACTCGATCCCAGGACCCTGGGATCATGACCTGAGCCGAAGGCAGACGCTAACTGACTGAGCCGCCTGGGCGTCCCTACTTAATTTTTCTTGTATTCTTGCCATACCTTTTAGATGTGTTGGGGCAGAAAAAAAGCTAACAGCCAGTGGTTAATTCCCAGCACATTTATTTTGTAGAGAAGGAATCAGGCCTGTAGAAATTAAAGATAACTGTTTCGTAGAGGAATCACAACTGGTGTCCAAGTGTCCAGACTCCAGGATCTCTTCTCTTTACTCCTAAGTAGAAACATCAGCAAGTGCTATGTTCTCAACTTGGAGTAGGAGTCTTGTGACCATGGGTGATGACTGGGTTGGTTAGGACAGTGGCTGGATAATGCACAGCTAATGGATGCACCATTGGGTGTTTTAATTTGAAATGTTGAGCAGCTGGAAGCCACTAGAGGCAGCTGAGAAGAAGCTTAATGTGAGCAAATTAACGTTCGAGGGAAGATGCAAGGGATACTTGCTGCTGTGAGTCAGTATGGTTGGGATCATGGAGGGACGCGAGAAATGACCTTGGAAGAGAAGTGCTACCCATTTGACACATGGAAAACTGAGGGTCTTTGATTTTGAGCTACGATGCTACAATAAATACATGATTAAAAAAAGGAATCAAATTCTCAAATGGCATGTTGGCTCCCATCTCTTTTGATCAAAGATTTTCTGATGAATTTTGATGATTATTTTTCACCTCCCGAGGAAACATTCTAATATTACTTACCCCCCATTCTAGTCCTGGCCCTTTAGGCTGAAATTAAGAGAAACCGGTTGCTACTTGATTAAGTAAAAAGGGAAATTTATTGAAAGAGTTCTGATACCTCTGTGCTCAGACCAGGAACTGGAATGCTGGCTCAGCATTCCATCCTGTTTTTCTTTCTTCCTCGGACTAAACTGGCTTTCATTCCACCTAGCTCACCCGGGCTGCTTTATGCCTCCCAAGTTTATGTTCCAGTTATTGAAGCAACTAGAGAAACTCATTTTGCATTTTCCAATTCTGGTTTAAATTCCTGGGGGTGAGGGGATTTGATTTTGCAGTGAGTTCAGCAAGGGTGGGAGGCAGGGCAACCAGGGTCCTGTGGTGCCAAAAAGAGCCTCCAGGTCCCGCCCTTGAATTTAACTCTTCATTATGCCAGTAATGGGGGGAGGTGGAGAGAAGAGAACCTGTTCAAATATTACCCACAAATTAAAATCCCCACTTAAAGTTGCCCAGATTCCTGAAAAGGTATTCGCCATCTGCTGCATAAACGTTTTGAATTTTCTCTGCGGCATAACGAAGAGTTAAATTTCGTCCATTTTTATCTATTTCATCATCTACGAATAATTGCAGAACCTAGCTTTCCATGAACCTGGTCGTTTTGCTGCTCACCTCTCTGCACTTTTTAAGCTGTATCGGAAAGTGAGGTGTTTGTTTTTGGGGGTAACATGGCGTGAAGGTTAAGGTTCTGCAGTGCTTTAGCATCATGTCTTGACAATTAAAATGTGAATTTTGAGGCATTAAGAAATTTTGTTCGCGGGATGCCTGGGTGGCTCAGTTGGTTAAGCAGCTGCCTTCGGCTCAGGTCATGATCCCAGCGTCCTGGGATCGAGTCCCACATCGGGCTCCTTGCTCGGCGGAGAGCCTGCTTCTCCCTCTGCCTCTGCCTGCCATTCTGTCTGTGCTCGCTCTCTCTCCCTCTCTCTCTGACAAATAAATAAAATCTTTAAAAAAAAAAAAAAAAAAAGAAATTTTGTTCACGACAGACCACATTCTTTGGATTGTTGTTTATATCCTTCCTGGAGTGGTTTAGAAATGATAACCTTGAGATGTTCAGACCTCAGAAGGTTTACGGGCTTCAGAGACTCTGATTTTATTTATAGGCTGCAAGAAAACACTCAATGAAGTTTGTTGTGATTCACTGCTTATCACCTTGAGCTCTTGCCACTCAGTGCTGGGAAGGCGCTGAGTCTTGTACAGTAAGAGAACAGAATGAAACCGTGTAGCTTGAAACAGAAGCCCAAGTGTTGTTAGCTCAGGCACTGCTCATAACATATTGAATGGACCCAGGCCAGTGACTTCAGATCTGAATTGTTCTGCTTACTCCCACCCCTGCGAGAAGCGAATACTTTGTCAAAACAGCAGCAGCTTTGGGCCTGGTCCTTCTGGTGGCCGAAGGAAAAGCTAACAGGAGTGACAATTTTCGGGCTCAGCTGAGTAGTGGTCTGACAAGAAGTAAATCTAGATAAATTATGCTTTGGCTCGTTAGGGCACCCCTGACTCCCTCCCCAGGTTTGATTTATGCATGAGTGCTCGTCTGCTGCCTCTTTTTAAATATACAGCAAACACGTTTTCTGTGTTCTATGCAGATTTGAGAGGTGCATGGAAGCAGGTAGCTGTGAAATGGACATCAGGGGGTCTGCTGAAAGCCATGGTCCGGCTGTTGAAATATAGAACTCACATATTTAAACCAGGAACATGAAGTGGAACAAATTGGGTGGCAAGCTGGATAATAAAATAAATGATAAATGGAAAGGGACCCCAAAGGTGCTCCCGAAAAGCTGGTGTGGGATTGGAGGCCAGGCTGGGAGGAGGTGGGCGTAGGGAAGGGCTTCATGCAATGGCTTGTGCATGATTGATGCGGCTACTTATTTTGACTGTCATTTTCTAAATTATGTATTTGGGAGGGGGGAACAGGGAGGCTATGCTTTGAGGCTTTCTTTTGTTGTTTTGTTTTTTGTTTTGAGAGGGCTTGGATAGTCTCCTCATTCCATAATGAAAACTTCCAGAGAAAACAGGAGCATTTATCTTTGTTTTAGTCTCAAGAAGCATTAGAGTCTTATTTTTCTCTCCCTCCAAGTGGCTTCCATGGTGGCCAAGATTTGAGGGCTTTTGTGCTTTACTGGGTAATTACCTTCATGGAACTTCTTAAAGATCTCGTATACTTATTGTCGTAACAGGGCTGTCCCCTCCCCTGAGTTGTTCTGTCTGGTGGCTTGGGTCTGTAGAGGGCATCTTGAGCTTTTCTTGGCTGGATGGGTCATGTTCTTGCTCCTTCCTCATCTGGTCAGTGAGGTCCTAGAAAGCAGCCTGGTGAATGAGTCTCTGCCCTCATGTGCCTGTTTTACAGGCGGATGTAGGCCGCTTACTTGCCTTATCTCTGGTTGCAAAGAACAGACAGACAATGCTCCTATGGCTTCTGGTCCCGTGAAGCTTATCGTTCTCGGGAAAGGAAAGAGCCAGGCTCTGGGAAGGGAAGGGGTGGGGGTTGCTGAGGAGAACTGGAGGCTGAAATCAGAAGGTTGCTTGGGTCCCCACTAGTTCTGGGGGCATCTGCTGAGGGGTTGTGGGGTGTCATTCTGGGAGCCTGCCCTTGCTGTTAACCCAGCTACTCTCCAGGTTGCTGGTCTGTCTTGGGGCCTGTCTGCTTCTCTGTGTGCTACTGGCTGACTTTACTTCCTAATTGAAATCTCTGAGAGAATTTGAAGAGTTGAGCTAAACTAACCATCATCTATCTCTGAGATTCAGCCACATCACTGGTTGATGGCCAGTGGAGGGATCAGTTGCTTTTAGATCAGGTTCCCAGTCTTGGTCATGTCAGTGTCTGTTCCGTATGACTAGGCTGTTGGTGGTGTGGGAGAGTGTGTGTGTGTGTGGTGGTGTGCCCTTTAGTAAGAAAATCATTGCCTAAGGCTGCCCTCAAGTATTGATTGGAAATATTACCAGTTTCCTTTGGAAGGTATTGTGGGCAGGGTATGCACCTCAACAGGGTGAAAAACACACACGCTTTTGCTTAATGCCCACAAGACACCAGTATGGTGGACGTTTTTATCCCTGTTTTGACACTGAGGAAGCTGGGACCAAAAGAGGTTAGGTACTTTGCTTAAAGCTATAGACGTGTTAGGTGGCAGAGCTGGGATTTGAAGAATGCCCACTTTTATTCTACCAGGCCATGATATGTTTTTTTACTTTTGAGTTCTTCAAAGACGAGGCAAGGCCATGCTGAAACTTTATAAACAGTGACAGCTCCTTCTTGTTCTGGGAAGGGCTGGGGCTGTGAGCTTTTCCCTAGTGCTTGAGAGCCAGGATAGCTTCTCGTTTTTTTCCACCTCAAGGAAAGAGCTTCTAAAAAAGGTTGGGAGTTTTCAGTTATTGGGAAGACATGGTTAAAACTCAGAGCTTTGAAATCAGTACAGTACTGTGTTCCTTCGATTACAGCAGAACTTGGGTGGGTTAGGGAGGGTCTCAAGCTGAGAAGTCTTGGTCTGAGGTGAGGAACAGTAGAGGTGAACGTTATTGGAGGAGCTCCTGTCAGTCCTGCTCAGTTGGCCTTCATAGGTTCTCTTTGTGATTCCTCTCCAGCACTCGGACGGACGCCAGAGACCATCCCAGCCCAGGGGCTGGCAGCTGGCGTTACAGGAGGCATATAGTACAGTTCGTTGAGTAACTTGTGTTTTCCCTACCTGGCCTCAGGTCTCAGGTCGGCTCCTTCTTGATGAGTCACTGTTCCCTCCTGCTACAGCCTTACTGTTTTTCTCTTGGTTCAGATTTTACCAGCTGTGGGAGAGAGGGCAGGTTTTCTGGTACCTGTTTGGGGAATTTCTTTGGACTTCTCTTTGGCTTCTGTAGTCATTCAGCTTTAACTTCTGTGTTTCTAATGGTTTTTTGTCTTACAAACTGTACTTTGGGAAAATACAGATGCAGTTGCCAGCTCCCTCTCTTTCTTGCCCCCGTCCCCTCCTTTGACATCACCTTTTTGGTGGCTCTGTAGCGAGTGTAGATATTGGAGCTAGCCAGCTGGGGATTCAGTTCCCTGCTCTGACGTTCCCTGGTTGGGTGACCTTTTGCAAGTTATTCAGTCTCTCTGAGCTTGAAGCATGTTAAAACAAAACAAAACGAAACAAACCCGACAAAATACTTAGTACAGTCCATGGCACATGGTAATGACTCAAGAAAAGGTAGATGCTGCTAATATTGCAATGATAATCATGGTAATTGTTGCATTTTCTTCTCAGGACTGTGAATGCTCATTCTTCCCAAAGGGGGGAGCTCTTAACTTTGAGCTGCAGCAACATAGTAATGGACAGGAGCCTTAATGCATGGCCTTTTTGTTTATAATCTGTTGTCATACTAGGGTTTGAAGCATTTCAAGTGTTAAAAAGCAAATTTCGTATGAAGATATGAAGATAATTATCATGTTTCTAATGTGGTTGGGACTGAGGTGTTTTAATTAATGATATGCCAGCAACCCTTTCAATAAGGTGAAGTGTGATTTCTTTTCTTTTTTTTTTTTTTTTAAGGCCTTTATCTACTTGGTCATAATTAGGGACATTTGGAACGCTCAGGCATACTATCTGCTGATTTGTACACTTTCATTAAGCAATTAGGATTGAGTGACCCAGTGACCAGGCTTTCAGGGGATCAGGTTCCAATTTTTGAGGAGGAGGAGATGGTTATGCTCTCTTCTTCTCCCCTGCCCATTTCCCCCGTAACCTGTACTCACATGCAGCTTTCCTCTCAACCACTGCTGCTGTACATTTTTTTTGAGGCCTTGATTTTTTTATAGATTCTCTCTCCTGTATTTATCCCTTTCTTTTGCCTTGTGAGCCAATCTGGCTAAATCCTTATGCTAGAGCATAACATTTTCATATGGCACTGACGGTTTTCGAGGGGTGATTAAGAATCCACGTGAAAGAGGTGAAGCTGGAGCCCTGAGAATCAGGAGGAAGAGGGAGAACACGGAAATAAAAATCTTGAAAACTTAAGCATTGTTGATTTCATATCTAACCCTGATTTTTATAGACTGAGCTCCTGAAGAAACAGGTACCACACTTGACTTATTCTGTCTCGTATTCCTGTACTTAGCACTGAACCTGTGGTGTGGAGTAGAATTTATTGCATGATTTATTGAGAGAATGGAGGCTCATTGATACGTGCATAAACTACATTGATCTCTATTGGGGCAGAGCCTGGGTCAGAATGTGAATCTCCATGACCCAGTGAGGGAAATGTAAAGAACCGAATGAGGTAAAGAGGGCAAGAATTAAAAAAAAAAAAAAAAAAAAAAAAATCAACAGAGGGTCATATTAAGAATGTCTAAGAAAGTTACAAAACAGAAAATGTGAATTTCCCTTGCTAGTGATTCATGTGGAGGGAACATGGAGTGTGTGGACGTGTGGCATGGCATAATTCAGTGCTGCTGTTTGATTGATTTTCAGAAAGTGGGGTGGGGAGGTGGTGGTGAGCAGCTGCATAACAATTTTGCTATTGTTTGGTTTATATCTTCTCTTGATTTTGTCCAGTTGTTGCTTAACTAGGATGACTTTTCAAGCTCAGAGACTCATCATTTTTTCCATCTTCCACCGTAGGCTTAGGGTTGCTATGTTGAATTACCATTAATTTCGAAACTCTTTTCCTTGCTATTAATGTAGATGATGCAATTTTGAATCCATTTTCATTTGTCAGATCCTTTATACAGCAGGGGACTCAAAGGCTAGTAGGAGTATGACAGATCTCTTCATTCAACAGGATTTTGAGGTTTAAGCCAGGACTCTAAACATGCCCTCTTGGGGTGCCTGCTCTGCGAACCAGACAGAATCTGTTCCTCTCTACATCCCCTGGTTTGCTCCCAGGGCAGACACGTGGAGGAGCCCCAGGGGCCTCCAGGAGCAGCAATGCTGGTAAATGCTCCTTCTGCCCTGGGGCCCTCTCAGCCCTCATGATGGGTAGAGTCTCCTCCTTTCACATCCTGAAGCTAGGACGGTATTCTTACTCTGGGATCAGGTCAAAGGGGAGGCGTGTGCTGGTGACTTTCTGGGGTAGAGGTGAAGTGGGGGGGACAGATATTTCCTGGGGAGGAGGAGGAGAGCACGGATTGACCATCAGCCTACTCCCATCCTTTCTTTCTCAGCTCAGGGACATGTGGTGTGTGGTGTGAGTAGAGGTTCTCTTAGAGGAAAAGGTGAGGGCTATCTATCGCTCTCCTTGTTAGAAAGCATGTGTCAGTGTTTTACCTCAGTGAAGTTTTCACAGGTGATTGCAGCCAGGCTGACTGCCAGATAATAATTGTAGCCCCAAAAGGAGTGGAGAGAGATCGGTACAAACCAGTCGCTGGAGTGGGTGTATAAGAGAACCAGTGTAAGGGCTGTTTTGAGTGGCATATAGGATGTGTTTTCTTGTTTTCTTTATTTTAAAGATTTTATTTATTTATTTGACACACACACACACTGAGAGAAAGAGCACAAGCAGGGGGAGGCAGAGGGAGGGAGAGGCAGGCAGAGGGAGATGGAGAAGCAGAATCCCCACCGAGCAGGCTTCCTGATGCCGGGCTTGATCCCAGGACCCTGGGATCATGACCTGAGTTTAGGCAGACGCTTAACAGACTGAGCCACCACCCAGCACCCCAGGATGTATTTCCTTTAGCTCACTGGAACACACATTGTGGTTTCCAATTATGGAAAAATTAGTTTTGAAAATCTCTAAAGTACGCCCATAGACGCATTTACCAATTCATCTGTAATTACTTATTGATCATATACCATGTGATGGGGCCTGGCCAGCCCCTGCTCAGATAGAATAGTGAAATTTGGTCTAGGGTTTTTGAACTGTCGTGCTGTTTGTGATTTAAGTTATTAGGGAAAGCCCATTTACCCTGAAATCGAGACAGATAGCCTCTGGGAGTTGTAAGTGGAAATTTCATCTGTTTCCGCTGTCATTGGCGAAGGTAGTGCACTCATACCTTCAGGAGTGGATTATGTGCAATCAACGGTGATGAATGTATGAGCATTTTTAATTAGTCTTCATGCCCTCTGTCTGATGCAATCAAAACCCTCTATCAGAGGAGAGATTTATAATCAATCATTTCATCATCTTCTGGGGTAGATATAAACCCATTTGCTTTTAGGCTGCAACTTAAAATACCTGCTTTGGAGAATTATTATTTAACCAGGCAGCTATCTATAAACCAAGTGTATTTTGAGCATGTAGGCTTAAATCTCAAATTGCAGATTGCTCTGATTAAGTGTAATTGTGTAAATTAAGGTGTCTCTAAGCCTTCACTCTGTGCAGAGGAAACCTAGCGTTAGAGCAAAAGTGTTAGCCCAACATCAAGGAGCTGTGAGTTCTAGGCCTAGCTTTGTGAACCCAAGTTTCCTCATCTGTAAAAATAAAAAAAGGATTGAAATACCTTGTATTTCAGTCCTCCTTAAGTCAGTTAAGGTTATGTTACTTATGGCAGAACCCTAAAATGGGGGTGCCTGTGTGGCTCAGTCGGTTAAGTGTCTGCCTTAGGCTCAGGTCATGATCCTGGGGTCCTGGGATCAAGCCCCCCCATCAGACCCATGTTCATTAGGGAGTCTGCTTCTCTCTCTTTCTCTGCTTCTGTGTACATGCACGCTCTCTCTCTCTCTCTCTCTCTCAAATAAAATCTTAAAAAAACAAACCTGTAGTAAACAACATTTTTGGACTTTTTACTATATGTTGAGCACTGGGCTGTTGTACAGCACATGACAGCAGGTGTGTGGCGTGTGCATCATCTCATTTATTCCCATATCGCCTAGGAGGCAGTTATTAGGAGAAGGCCACCCCGTCTTAGCCTGGGAGTTTTTGGTGGAAAGGCTGATCTCTGTAGCTAAAGATTTGGAGATGTCAGGTATAAATCCACAATAATTATCAAAATAAAAATTGTTGACTGAACAGAGTCCTGCCTAGATGATCTTTCATTTGCCTTAGAGGGTCTGACCAATTTCTGCAATTAAAGTGAAATCGACAAATTAAAAATTTCTAATTTAACTGACAGCCAAATAAGTCCTCTATTTTTATCTGCTATTAAAATGATTTTTTCTCGGGGCACCTGGGTGGCTCAGTGGCTTAAAGCCTCTGCCTTCAGCTCAGGTCATGATCCCAGGGTCCTGGGATCGAGTCCCACATCGGGCTCTCTCCTCAGCAGGGAGCCTGCTTCCTACTCCTCAGCAGGGAGCCTGCTTCCTCCTCTCTCTCTCTGCCTGCCTCTCTGCCTACTTGTGATCTTTGTCAAATAAATAAATAAAATCTTAAAAAAAAAAAAAAAAAAAAGATTTTTTTCTCCCCAAAAGTGAAATTCTAGAGAATCTAAGAACAAGTTAATCTTTATTGTTGGTCAGCAGCATTAGTGAGGACATAGAAACTGAATCACTTTCATTCCCACACTAGGTGTTCAGAGTGTAGACCAGTACAGTTCTCTGGGAGCCCACTTATATCAAAAGCTTTCAGATGTGTGTGTACCCTTACATTTCTACTCCTGGGCTTTTCATGGAAGGACAAAACTGAGGATGGGCTCAAATGTTTAGTAAAAAATGTTTATTGTCCACTGTTTATGACTGTAGATCCCCAGCCATTAGTAGATTGGTTAAATATACAAATTTAATGTTAAAATATGTCATTAGAATTGAATGTATTGTTAACCAAAAAAATTTACACAGCTTTAAAATCAGTATGTGCAATGCGAGCCCATCTTAGGGTAACCACATGAACTGGCAAATATTTACACGTAGATGTGGGTTTAAAGTAGTATATCTGGAGTTTAAAATAGTTCTTTTTTGTCTGGGTGAATGATATTAGTTGTGGTTGTTTTTCATATCTGCATTAAATTTTTTTCTGTAATCTGCTTTGTTTTTTTGATAAAAAGAAATTAGCAAAAGCAAATAATACAAACTGCCTGAAATAGAAATCCCAGCTCAATCCAAGGGCTAGGAATGGCTCACAAAGGTGAATTTGTGAATTTGTGTAATTGTTTTGGATGTGTGTAATTCTTATACTGAGGTAATCCAGTTGGGTTAGCTTGCCTTTATTCACAATGACAATTGAGGAGGTCTTTGAGTTCTTTGAAACAAGATTTAGAAAAATTTCACTCTGATTGCATCCCAGTAGAAATCAAAAGAAACTAAAAAGCAAAAACAAAGACAGAAACACTCTCTGGGGACCAGCCTTTTTTCCTTCAATAGTTAAAATTAATACCAGTGAAACTTGTTAATTGTAGAAATTTAGAATACACAGATAAACAAAACAAATAAAATTAAACACACACACAACCCCACTTCCCAGAAATAACCACTATTTACATTTTGGGTTGTGTCCTTCCTGAATTTAAATTGTATGTGCATATTTGTACACATGTGGATGCGCACGCATTTTGTGTGTAATCACACAAAGAGATGTATGTGTAGTGTCTTCTTACCTGGAGCAGACAGCCACCAGTCCACCAGACTGTACAGTTTAATGAACATGGGGACTGCGCTTTGTTGAACATGGTCAGAGTTCAGGATGCAACAGCAGGGCCTGGCACTTAGCAGGAATTGAATGAATATTGATGGAACTACCTATGTCTCGACTATCTTTCCAGGTCACTGGTTTTACTCCCAAAGGTTATTTTGATGACTAGCTGGAACCTCATTGTTTGGACCTACCGCATTTAGTTGTTTCTGGTCTTTAAGAAAGCACCGTTGAAATAAATGCCCTTGTAACTAAATGTTTGATGTGTCATAAATTATTCATTATCATTAATCACCTAATGATCAAGTCATTGGATCAAAGGGTGTGTTTCTCACTTTTGATAGCATTGACATATGTCCTCCGGAAAGGGTGTGCCATTTTACCTTCCCAGTGAAAGGACGCAGTACTTGATTTCACCCACATACTTGGGATCATGGACCTTTTTTTTTTTTTTTTTTTTTTTTTTTTAAGATAATTGTAAAAATTGTAAACTCACATGCTGCTGTAAGAAATAATGCAGGGAAACTCCTTGTACTCTTTGCCCTGTTTCCCCCAATGGAAACAGATTGCAAAACTAGAGTATAATATTAAAACCAGGATATTGACATTGATACCATCCACAGACCTTCCCCAGTTTTATTTGTTCTCATTTTTGTGAGTGCCTGTATTACCTGAAGTTCTGGACAAGTTTACCATCCGTGTAGGTTTTGTGTGCCCCCACCACAGTCAAGATACTGAGGGGTTCTGACACTGCAATCCCTCTACCCTTTTTTTTCTTTTTTAAAGATTTTATTTATTTGACAGAGAGAGAGTAGGCAGAGAGGCAGGCAGAGAGAGAGGAGGAAGCAGGCTCCCTGCTGAGCAGAGAGCCTGATTCGGGGCTCCATCCCAGGACCCTGGAATCATGACCTGAGTTGAAGGCAGAGTCTTTAACCCACTGAGCCACCCAGGCACCCCTGCAGTTCCCTTTTTGCAATCATGCCACTTCCCTCCTGCCCTCCCAGCCCCTCTCTTCCTGTCCCTAAGCCCTGGCAACCACTAATCCGTCCTCCATTTATTTTTGTCATTTCAAAAATATTCTATAAATGGAGTTGTGTAGTATGCATCCTTTTTCGTTCAGCACAATTCCTTGGAATTTACCCAAGCTGTTGCTGTTAGCAATAGTTACTTTTTACTGATGAGTCATATTTCATGGTATGGACATGGTACGATTTGTTTAACCATTCACCTGTTGGACATCTGGGCTGATTCTAGTTTTTGATTGTTGCGAAGAAAGCTGCTGTGAGCCTCTGTGCATAGGGTTTTGTGCGAAGGTAAGTTTCATTGTTTGTGATAAATACGCAGGAGGTCGGTTGCTGGGTTGTATGGCCGTTACATGTTACCAAAACGGTGGTTGTACCAGTTCACTTCCCACCAGCTGTGTGTGAGTGATGCAGTTTCTGCATCCTCACCAACATTTGGTATTTGTCACTCTTTAAAATTTTAGCTTATTTTGATAGATGTATATTGTGGTCATTGATAGATGTCATTGTGGTAAATGTCCACACACAGCTTTTGCCCATTTTCTAATTGGATTACTTACTTTTGCTGTTGAGGTTTGAGAGTTCTTGAGCATTCTAGACACTTTGTCAGATGTGTCATTTGCAGATTTTTTTTTTTTTTTGCCAGTCTTTATTTTGTCTTTTCATCTTCTTCACATACGCTTTTAGAGAGTAAGAAGTTTTTAAAATTTTGATGAGGTTCAATTTATCAGTTTTTCCTTTTATGGATCATGTTCTTGGTGTTGAGTCTCAGAACTCTCTGTCTAGCCAGCATGGCCTTTTGATTCGTTCCTCAGAGACCCTCTAAGATTGATCATGATTTTTCTGCTTGGGGTAACTGTGTAGGAATCAGGTTGGAATATTTTTAGCTTTATTAATAAGTGGGCTATTGTCTTCCCCTTTCTCACATCTTCAGTAGGGAGGATATAAGGACTCCCTTTTATTTCATGCTGTCAGGAGCTTTCACAAGATGTTACACTCCTGCTTCAGAATGGGGGCCCCTGAGTCTGATCATTTATCCTATTCACAGCCTCTTTTGCCAGCTCTACAGCTTCTTGAATTGTAACAAGCAAAAGAAACTCTTTATTTTTACTGTGAAGAATGGTGATGAATGTGGAAATGGGCATCCCTGGGACTAGTGGGCTCCCCCGTAACCCAAAAAGGGGCTTTTGCTGAGTCAGAAGCTGCAAACCTTTAGGGGTTTGTATTTTATATATGATGGCTTCCCTTAGGCCAAGGTGGTAGTGTGTAGTATAGGCGGGCAGTTGACTGTGCGCTCTTGAGCAAAATGGCCTAGTTTTTCATTCCTGCTCTTCCCCTCACTAGCTGAGTCAGCAGAGGCGTGCTTCTTAATCTCTCTTCTCCAGTTTCCTCATTCGTAATGTGGGGATAATAAGCATTATTTACCTCATGGGGGTGCTCCAAGGATTAAGTCATTACATGTAAAGGGCTTGGAGCATGGCCTGGGGAGCACGTACGGTGCTCATTGTTCATACTTTTATTATTATACCTCTTGTACCAGTGTAATAGAAGTGTGTACCTCAGATGCTTATTAAAATGCAGATTCCTGGATCTCCACTCCTAGACCTACTGCATCAGAAGGTGAGGGATTAGGGCTCCAAGGAATCTGCATTTTTACAAGGTTCTCCCATGGTTCTCATGAAGGCTCAAGTTTCTGAACCGTTCCTCAGTCTTTTCTGTTTGTCCGCAGTAAGTGAATGCTCTGGTCTTTCTTGAGTGGTGGGGTTGGGTGCTGCTGCCAGGGCAATACCTTCTCTCTGAAAGCATTCCTCGTGTTACCAAGAGACAAACCAAAGTGCCTGTACAGAATCTATGTACACTGGAGCTGTATGATATCCAGCTGCTTCAGTGGCCTTCCCACTGGGCTGAGACAGGTGTGAGACCATAGGGAGGGGTAGAGTCTGTGGCAGACTGGATCATGAGTACTGTACCTTCAGATCTCCAAATGAAAATAATAGTAATAAAAGAGTAAGGCAGGGAACTAGATTTAGTATTCCGACTGCCAGTTGTAATAGTCTTGTGTGGGTACGGAGCAGCATCTTTTGAGCGTGTGCGTGTTTGGTGAGGCGAAACTGTGTGGTGCAGGAGACTCTGCTCGCAATCTTTGTGTCAGGTTTTTCTCACCATCTGGCAGTTTTTCCACCAGCTTGTCTGTTAGGGATTACTGTCCAGAGTAGCCACTGGAAACTACACTCTGGGACCACCTTGGGCTATACAGATAGCTGTACATGCTTCCTTTCTCAAAAAGAACCACTCTCTAGCACTTTTCCCCCAAGGGCTGCTGAGAAAGACACAGAAGTTCCCTCCCCGAGAGACGTTAACTGACATGTTCTCTAAACAGGACATAACTTTGCCTGGAGATACCCTTTTAAGCTAGAGGCTAGCTCTTGAAAACACAACTGGCTTCTTTCTTGTCATGTAACGGGAGTTCTCTTAACCTGTCTCAGTGGTTCCCTGGACCTTTGGTTCTCTCTCTTCTCTCTGGAAACCACGCTGCCCACCTCCTGCGGAGTGTTCCGTCTGGTTGACGACTTGCTGGGTGTTCTCAGGCTTCTCCCCTGGCTGAGCTGTGTGCATCGTTACAGCAATTAGGTAACTTCATCAGACAACATACAAACTGGTAAAATATGTGTGTGAAAACAGAGCTGTTTCTATGAAGTTGAAGTCTTTGTAAAGACTAAATATGGGCAAGTTGCCGTTATGACATTGCTGTTGAATCGGATGGCGAAGAGATAACTCTAACAGATTGGGAAGATGTTTAAAAGATGAAAAGATTCTACACTTTAATTCACACTGAGATGTTTCTCAACTTTGAGTAGCCACACTGGAAATGTTATATTATACATTATGAGCGTATACCTTATGAGGTTCATGCAAGAAAGGCAACTTTGAACTTCAGTCAGTACGCCTGTACTTGAAGAAAATAGCTTGCAATGTGAAAATATTGGCAAGTAAATTTACTTTTTTATGGTTCTTGATAAAAGAAGGTGTTTAAGATGTGTACATATGTCATTTTTAACGATTCTCTGCCTTGAATGACATTTTCTGTTAATCTACTGGTTATCATCTTAATTGCAATAGAGTATTTACAGTTGTTCCTTCCTATAGAGCTATATGTTAACAAAACTGAGTAGTTGACTAAGACTGGTCTACAACCGGGTGAGGGGCAGGTTTTCTTTTCAGAGAAAACATCGTTCTAAAAGCCACAGTATCTGTAAAAATACCTTTCAAAACAATTCTTACTGAAAACTGAAGTTTGATATGTTTATTTTTTTTTTAACCATAGCTCTATTTAGTTTTAGTTTTTTGGATACTTAAATATCAGTAATTCTCAATTGGTAAAATCAACATTTTGTTTTCTGTTCCTGTGAAAAATTTCTCACATAAATGACGTTCATCATTCAATATAAGATGATACAAAGTGACTCATTTTTCAAGTTCAAGGGTATTCAAAAGAGACTTGAAGCAGTAAAATTGGGTGTAATAAATTATCCTTACTTCAGACATGAACTGATAAGTTTTTATAGAAGGTCTTAGAGGTAAAAGTAAGTTTAGAAAATAAAAAATAGTAATAATCAGCTTATATGGCTGAGTCTGTTCTGTTCCCATTATGTCGTCTGAGGGTGTCCTGTGTTCCCAAGTCAGGCAGGCTGCCCAGCTCCTCAGGTCACACCCAGCCAACCCAGGGCTCCACGAGTGTGAGCTGCGTACAGCTTCCTGGACCAAGGGTCCTTCTAAGCAGAGGTGTTGAAGGTAGAACAGGCAAGACAACTTGCATAAACAACTACATAAAATTTTCCTTGTACCGACTTGGGCCAGAGTCCAAGGGAGAGACACAGTTGAATAATACATTTCCTGAAGAAGAAAATGTGCTTTTTAGAAATATATATATACCCTCTAATTGTAACTCGAGAGTCTGCCATCCCTTGTGGTCTGCACACTATTAGGGGAAGCTAATGTTGTCACTTTCCTTTTCTGTGGGTTGTTCATCTCTGTTCATGAAGGGTTTTTTTTTTAAGCACACCAAACTGGTTTTTAGACCCTCTCTGGCTTTAGCAACAAAATTAGATAGAGACAGTCATTTATTACCTGCACATGCTAAGTGCCCAAGAACATTTGCTGAATGAGTGAATGACTTTGCCGGACTCAACAGACATTGCTTCTATTTGCTAATCACCTCGAGTGAAGACAGACATTATCATTAGGTTAATAAACCATTAAAGTCGAGAGTGGGAATGTTAATGTAGGTGGACTGAAGTCAGATCGCCTGGCCTGGGCTGGGAATTGCACTTTAACCGCCACACATACATTTTGGCAGTCCTTGATGTATCTTCCTCTTTTCCACCGTGAGAGCTCATTCTTTCAAGACTCCTGTCTGTGTCATCGCTCTCCAGTAATATTCATTAAGCTCCTGCCTGCTGAGTACTGCTGGGTTTCAGTCCCTTTTAATGAGCGTGAACATTTAAGTTGAAGGATAGGCTTTTATGCGACACTGCTTTGTCCTGAAAGGGCCAGTCTGTGAGTACACATGATTTTTGGCACTGTTTTCCTCAGTTCAGTAAGCTAATTAGGTCAATCACATATTTTTGTTGGCAAGCTCTGGCTGCCTCTTTAAAACAAGGGGTAAATCAGCTTGTCTTTGTCCTGGAAGATGTTATCAGACCTGGGCCCTTTGTCAGCATTAGCCATTAGTGGGTGCTTTATCTTGATTTTGTAAATTGCCACTTCCTTTACACAGGAGATGTTCATGCCCTATGATTTCTTGCTAATCACCTTTGTCGCTTAGGGCAGCATACCTTTTCCCTCACTCCACGTTGCTCCTACAGACCACAGTGTTGCGTGACACTTTGTTTTGTGCTATTGTTGCCCAGGTTTTTAAAAAAATGTTTTACAAATAAGTAATGGCACTAAATATTTCACCAAATTTACAGAAATCAAAATAAAAGGAAGCGTTTCTAGTCCGTCCCTCTTTGGGTTGTGGGATGTGGCTTGTTTGTCCCTGTTTTTTTTTGTTTTTGTTTTTCTCCCAGCATGTAGTGTTTCTAAGTTCTCATAATTTTTCCTTCAAAGCAGTTTTTTTAAGTTGCCCTGCTGTTTTCTCCTTATCTTCTCACCTAGCCCAGTCAGTCCCTCACCACCACACCAGCTGCTTTGTCTATAATCTCTCTCTCTGTCAAAAACCCCATTCCAACATATCCCATGTTTATCTACCAGACTAATTTCCTTACGTTACTCTTTTGTCCTGTAACTAACTGCTTTGCTCAGAAATCTTTATTAGCTCCCAATTGCCTAATGAATTAGGGCTTTAACTCACTTGTCTGGCTTTCATTCTCCAGTTCCGTGCACCCTGTCAGCTATAGTTCCTGGACTCTTTGAAGGTCCACCGACCGCTCAGGGCGAACTTATTTGCTGCTCTGTCATGGTGTCGTGCTTAAGAGCGTGCGTTCTGGGGTCACATTAGTGTGGGATCAGATGCTGGTTCAGCCACTTACCTTGGGCAGTTCATCTTTTAGGTTTCTTATCTATAGAGTGGGCATAATGATAGTCCTTCCTTCACAGAAGTGTGAAGTGTGAGTTGTATATGTCTCTCTCACAAAGAATTCAACAAAAGGGTAAGCTATTAAGGTATTATGCATATGTAGTCTAAAATGCCCTTCTAGTCATTGTCTCAGTACTTACGTATTCTTACTGTGTGTCAGACACCACCCTAAAACTCCTAACTGAATTTATTTCTCATAAGAACTCTGTGAGGAAGGAACTGAGAGCAGTCCTATTTTATAGAGGAGAAGACTAAGTCTGAGAGTTGGAGTGACTTGCCTAAACTCACATGGTTGATATATGGCAGGGCTAGGATTTGATTCTTGGCAAAATCTAGCTCTAGAGTCAGTGCTCTTAAGCACTATTCTGTAAACTTAAATTCTACTGGTGAATTCCCATCCCCACCCTACTGCCAGCCTCTAGGGATGCCTCTGTCTGAACTCCTAATGCGTGTTAATAGGGTAATAGGAAGACTGAGTTAGTAATTGCTGGAGTCCTCATTGTTTTGTGTCCTACAATGCTGTACATAGACTAAAAATTCCTTGGACTATGAAGTTATTAAATGTGAAAATAGAGATTTTGGAATATGGAAACATCAAAGAAGAAAATAAAATACTCCCTGCTGTTCCCATGTTATCTGTCCTCTTAGTGTTATTTATAAATAGTTTACATATATACCTGGTAATATAGAGCATATTCATACATTATATACAATTATGGTCATGCCATGTATATAATTTTATATCCTGCTTCCCTTGCTTAACATTATGTGTTTGCCTAGGTCATTAAATATTCTAAATCACCATTATCATGAGTACAATTTAATTGTTTGTGTAATTTGTCTGCAGTTGGACCTACTGTTTACATCCAGTTTTCAAATGACTAATAAATATTTCTGTAATTAAGTGGGTCATAGGTCCTGGCTTTGAAGAGGACTTCTGGTATAGAAGCAAAATTGCCTTTTGGAGGTGGTACCAGTTTATTACTTCACTATCGTGGGAAACTCCAGGTGTTTCAGTGGCCTTGTTGACTACTTGTTCACTGTTCTTGTTGATCAATAACATTTTGATTAGTCATTACTAATGTGATAGGTGATCGAGGGTAAGGGGTCAGGGCTCGAACTGTACCCAACCTGAAGCACATGATGTTCCCTGAGTACTTACCTGGTTGATTGTTCAGTAGAGATGTAAGGGGGCTCTGTAGAATTCTAGGATTTCGGAACTGGAGGATAGTGCACAAACCATTCAACCCATGTTTTGAAGATAAAGGAAGTGAGATGCAAGGAGGTTAAGCAACTTATCCAAGTTCTTAGAACTGGTTAGGAGCGGAATGAGTCTTGCTTGATCTGGTTTTCAAACCCATTGTGTCACACTGTTTCTCATTTCCCTTAATTATTCATCTACATCTGTCTGTCCGGCTTCCCAGACACAGCTGACCAAATTTGGAGGTACCGCTTAGAATAAAATAATAAACGTTTGTAACTCTTTGGGGCTAAGGTAAGAGGATTCTGGTTGACATAATCAGGCGGTCCAGCTTTGGCACTATGCGATTCCTCCTTTCCCCACGTAGAGCCTGTCAGGTGCCTGTCAGTGCTTAACACCGATAAAATGGAGGAAGTTGTGATGATGGGGACTTGCATGGCGACCTGTCCCTGACAGACAGAGAGAAGCCTCAGGCTCTGTGAGGTTGTTTAGTGCTTTGTGCTTGGAAACAGGTTTCCTTAGGGGTATGGACTGTGGTGGTACTTGCCGTCAGGCTGGGAGGCTCTCTCTTCCGCCATGGTGTTGAGGAAAGCCTTGGTGTGGAGCTAATCCATGGATGCTGACTCCCATCTGACTGAACCTTGCCCTGGAACCTGGTCCTCAGAAGCATCATTCTATCTAATGCAGCCTCGCTTTCCAGGTTCTGAAGTGTGTAAGTCTTCACTGCTCTCACTCTCTTTGCATTTCTCTTAAGGGCAATTGGTTTCCCAGGAAGTCTGGGTAGCATGGATGAGTATTTCTGTATATTGGTATTGGGAGATGAGATGAGAAGTAAATGCAATGAATTTTTGCAGTTCAGATCTTTTTTTTTTTTTTTTTTTTTTTTTTGATGTTGTTGTGATTAAGCCATAAAAAGGTTAACAGCTTCAAGGCTGGAAATGAACATTAAATTCATATCTCTCCTTTACTGCCAATAAGATTGACTAAAATGTCCAGCCCAGATATTTCCTCACTTTTCTTAGTCTCAAAATAACCTGCCTTTATCACCCTGTCCTTAAACAAAGAGCATAGGGTGTTATTAATTGATGACAAGAACTATCTTGATGGATTAAAATTTCCCTGTAAAAATAATAAAAAAAGAAACCTGCTTTGAAAATCCTCTGGCCTTTGGGAAAGGTGAATGCCTAAATCCTAGTTAATATGCTTTTGGATGAGAAGTTTAGAAAAGGAACTTTTAAGAGATAATTATGTCCGTTTATCTCTCAGGAACATATTATGGTTGTTTAAACATCATGGAAATGATAGGTAAAACTGGGCTTCAGTTTTTGGCATGACAGCCCCCTTTCCCTTTCCTTTATGTATTCATCCATTAATTCACTCAGATATTATTAAGACCTCTTATGTGACATGCATTGGGTAAGGTGTTAAGATTTTAACAGGGAGCAAGCAAGCCTAGCGAAGTGAGTCTCTTCTAAAATAGGGTTGGGAGGCCATAGGAGGAGGACCATACGGGAGTACTCATTGGAGGAATGATGAACTTCTTGAACTTGTAAGCCAGCCAGAACAAAGGCCCTTCCCTTGGATTTAACTTTGTCCTGGCCATGACAACTGGATTGTCCATAGCCTTTGCTTTGAAAGGAGCCGGTTTGGTTTAAGAAGCTTTAGTTCCTCATTTGCAGGTCGACCCAGCCAACCCCCAGTTAACCTAATTTCCCTGTTTGGCATAGAGGATCTAAACGAAAACTGCATTCCTAACTTTTCGCTTTTGTAACTCTGCCCCCTCTTTGTCTTCCTTGGAACACAATTTGGGTAGAAACCTGAGTTTGTCCGCTGAGTTGCAGTTCTAATCACCCAAATAAATGCTTTTAGTGTGTGTGTGTGTGTGTGTGTGTGTGTGTGTGTGTGTGTGTGTGTGT
>NW_019154087.1:62929142-62929964 GCF_002288905.1 Enhydra lutris kenyoni | reverse complement strand
GGCAGCGGCTTAACCCACTGAGCCACCCAGGCGCCCCTGTGTGTGTGTTTAAAAAAAATTTAATTTTATTGGGGCGCCTGGGTGGCTCAGTGGGTTAAAGCCTTTGCCTTCAGCTCAGATCATGGTCCCGGGGTCCTGGGATCGAGCCCCACATCGGGCTCTCTGCTCAGCAGGGAGTCTGCTCCCTCCTCTCTCTCTCTGCCTGCCTCTCTGCCTACCTGTGATCTCTATCTGTCAAATAAATAAATTAAAAAAATTAATTTTATCTTTTTTCAGTGCTCCAAAATTCATTGTTTATGCACCACACCCAGTGCTCCATGCAATATGTGCCCTCCTTAATACCCACCACCAGGCTCACCCAACCCCCACCCCCCTCCCCTTCAAAACCCTCAGTTGTTTTTAAACAATATTCAGTGAGTTTTTCCTGGTCAACAAAGGCATGGGGAATCTAGCAGCGAACAAAATAACAGACCTTGCTTTCATGGAGTTTTTGGCTGGTGGGGCGAAAAGTCAAGTCCTTCTGGAAAGACTTGCTAGTGGAAAGACATGCAAGGTGAGACCTGAAGAGTGAGAAGATCTCTTAGTCCCCCAAGATTTAAGAACATGCCTACAGTGAATAGTTCTGGAAATGTAGGGATATGCATAGGAAATGTGAAAAAAGGAGGGCCCTGAATCTATTCAGGCTTAATTACAGTCTTCATCTCAGCAGCAGAAACTGTCTGCTGTTATTTGAGAGCCTAAACTTTGTTTCTCTAGGTGGCCAGGTTCATGGCCAGAGGGAAATGCCAAGTCTCCAGTTACAACTGCAAGGGCATTCTTTTT